>NW_020450690.1:0-89897 GCF_003343035.1 Apteryx rowi
ATCCTGTGCAATGTGCTCTAGGTGACCCTGCTTGAGCAGGGGGGTTGGACTAGATGATCTCCAGAGGTCCCTTCCAACCTCAGTGATTCTGTGATTCTGTGAAAAGCCCCACATTGGCTCAATCTGCAGAGAGAATGGTACTGGTAATTTCAGCAGTGTCATATACTGTCAGCCCACAAAGGCCAGCCACCAGCTGACCTCTGCATCTGAGAAGAAAAGACCCTAGAGTCTAGGATGGGACTAGTTTCTTGGGTTCCAGTAGCAAAGCAAAGCTTTGACTCAAGAGAAGAGATTATGATTCAGTTTTATCAAGACAATTTGAAAATTTTATTTTGTGTATTATCTTTAGTCTTGTGCATTCTGCTTTTATGTTTGGCTATTGAAATTTAATTGGCAGTTGGCATCCTCAGTATTAATCAGAAATCAATAATGCTATCTCATTGGAGACATCTGAAGGAGAAGAAAGGGTCATCTAGGAAATCACCACTTCCTTCCCAATGCAGTGGCATGACCGCAGGGTAGTCCATACAGGCAAAACTAGTACATTCATTCTGAAGCTTTCCAATTTACTACTTCCTCACATCAAATATAGATTAGTTTCTTTAATGCCCTATATGAATTCATAGCTGAAATGTTTGACTTGCCCAGAACTAATCGTCTGTCAAGAAGATATTTTGCAGCCAAGCAGATAGCTTAATTGGATATTTAATTTAACTGCAGTCTTTGTTCCTTCATATTTCAAGTCTTATTCCTTAATGTTTGCTAAATTATGCATGCTGAACATGTCCTCAGATTGTCTGCCTTTGAGCGTTCTGTTGTTCCTTGAAAATAAACATGTTTCATTATTGGCTTCTAGCTCCCTGCCATTTCCAGCATAGTTTTCCTATATTCAAGGGAGGGGGGACAGGCAGGTCCCTACAGGAAATAAAATGCAGATCGACTCTGCTGTCTTCAACCAGTTTGTATCTGGGGAATTGGAGAATCTAAAAATATTTCCTTTATTTGCAAAGTAGACCATCAGGTAGAAGTGTCCCTGGTACTAAGGAGAGGCATGTAGCCCCTGGGTTGCAGCACAGATCTGCAGTAGCCCAGCAAGTGCTGGCTAATTTGGGCTGGCAGATGAGGACACTGAAATGCTTCTGCTACTCAAATGATTCCAGGTTCCTTCTGACAAGAAGGCACAAATGGCCATAAACTTTAGTACAGAACCTAGTGGGTGCATCATGTCTGCTGCCTCCTTACCACAGCAGACTATAGCACTAAGGCTCTACAGGACCAGTAAAAAACTTCAAACAGGTGAGTCCTACAAGAAGTCAATCCTGACTAAGAAGAGTGGAATAGAGAGGATGAAATCACTGGAGTTTTCACCAGGAAAAGATAAAGGCAGTTTTAGATCACAGCTCCCTCTTCCCTTTGCTGCTATCAGGCCTAGACAGTGCAGTTTATTGGCAAATTCTAAGCCCTGTAATAGTCCTCACAATATACTACCTTCATAAATTGCCAAACCCAAGTTCAATAGACCATGTTATAATCAAAGCAGGAACCTCTCCAAGATGTCCTTGCTCTCAACAGATCCTTAGCATTCTCCTGATGAACTTTTTAGTATTTGTGTAATGCAGAGAATACAAAGAAAACATATACACAAAATTTATACCCCATAGCATATGGCAAATTGGATAGGAGCATAGTAAACTGAATAAATAACATAGGCTGGGTGCTTCTGATTTTATTATTAACCTTCTCTTTGGGCATCTGTTGTTCTGTTTGAAGCTGCATGACTTCTGCCAATATAGCCTCCCTCCATCTGATTAGCACAGTGTATTTGATCTCCATCGTGCAACTGATTAGACATTTGTTTGCTAATAATATTTCAACATCATTTACTCAGACTCTATTGATTTTCAAATGTATCTAATTACATGACACTTGGAACTTGTTTGTAAAAAGCTTTTTATTTGCATAAGACAAAGATCAAAATAATGGTGTTAGGAGTAGTACCATGACAATCAAAAAAATCATTTCCATAGGTCTTGCATGCACTTATAGGTCCATAAGGTTTTTAGTTTCCTGAATAAATACCATCAGCTCATGAAGCTGCACTGAACACCACCACAGCATTAGGTATCAGACCTTGGTTTATAGTCAAAGCAACAAAGGTTCTGCCTAGAAAGTCTGATCTGAAATCCATCTGGGATTTGAAAGCACAGTTTGCTCAAGATTTTTACTGTGCTAACTCTTTTCATCTTTATTTCTTTTTGTCACTAATGACAGGGTAATCTTCAGGAATACTTTATAGTTTCCTTTTAAACCAGATCTAGTTCATATTTTTGACTTCACTTGATGAACAAGGCCAAATTCTGCCATGAAATTCATTGCATTACAATTTCTAATCACTTCATCAGGACTTGGAATACGGATTTCTATAAAAAAATGCATATCTGTTCTGTAGAGCAGGTTGCACAGGTTGAATATTCAGCCTAGGGGTTAAGGAAACTTTATTTTAGCCATAAAGCTATGTTACACGATGCTTTGATAAAACATACATGGCATATGATGTTACTCAAAACACCCATACAACTGGAACAGGAATGACCATGGTCCTACTAGCTCAGAAAGGTCTAATTAACAGAACCAGTCTTTTGAATAAGTTATGACTAAAAATATATAACAAACACCTAGAGAAATCAAGGCAGAGGACACTATATAGAGAAGATTGTGAATGACACATTTTATACGTGTATGAAGAGCTGAGATGTTGCCTTTCAAATAGCTAATGAATAATTAATGGTACACTTGATAAAATGAATTCACTTATTTTCATAATTTCCATACTGTCGAACCCATTGCACCCCACATCAAGAAAAGGGGAGAGGAGGAGGGAAAGAAAACAGCAATTTGTTTGAAAGCCTGTTTCATTAATATTCAAGATCATCCATTTTAAAGAAGCAGTTTGCAAATCAAATACAGTCCATGTGTGCCATTTTGCATATCAACAATATTTTAATATGAACAACACCAAGTTTCAATTACAACCACGTGAATCCAAAAATCAGCTCTCAAATGGAAATAGGACAGATGAACAAATCTGTTCTAAATTCTTAGTGCAGAACTTTAAAAGCATTCTCTGCTCAAAGTAAATTATTCCTTCATCCCACAGGATAATATGGAGAATATTGGTTTTCCTAAATGGATCTGATTCCTTTCATTTGACATGAAGGTGGTGTAAAGTAGGGGAGAATCAAATCAGCATCAAATCAGCTTAGTGGCTTGGCAAGTACTCTTCCTCAGTTTTTTTTTTTTTTTTTTTTAATTCTGGTTGGGGGAGGTTAAGAGGCTTTTTTTTTTTTTTTTAGCAAAATATGATTCCCTAGAAATATCTAAAGCACCTATTTTTGTTATGTAAAATTCTAGTATTAGATTCTGGATAGAAATACATGGATTAAATCCCCTCATAGGCACATATGCAGGAATGAACGCCCCTGATTCTGAGGGAAATTAGCTATTGTATTTCTTTTCTAAAAATGAATACAAAAGAAAAATAAGATGAAGCTCTTTCTCAGGGGGAAGCAGTTAATTTTTATGCAGATATTAGTGCTGAAACTCCATATTTTCTTTAAATACAGTAAGTTAGCTATGTCAAGCTCTGCAGAGAACCAGAGAGCGTGTACTTATGAGAGTTAGGAGACTTAGCAGTCCTTTACTTGATGTGCGATCAGTATAAGGCAGAAGCAGTATTAAACCAAAACCTCAGTGACAGCACTAGTCCTTTCTCCTCCAGTAGGCAAGAAGGCTTCCCCCAGCAGGTATGAACTGGTCAGGCTGCTCTTTTCTCTGCCCCTTTCTCCCACTGCAGTCTACACTGTTGTCCTAGGTTAGCTTCTCTAAGGAAGGGAGCTACAGTAAGAGCAACCCTGAAGCAGTCACTTCAGGCTTTTCATAGGGTGCGTTAGGTTGATACCATCGCACTAGCTATGATCTAGTTGCCTTTCCAAGCCCTAGGAAAACTGAGATCTTGCTGTCATTACATCATTTAATCAGTTGGGCTCCTGAGCACATACTATTTTCTAACTTGGCCACAGAAACACACATCACAAATACTGTTTTGCAGAAGCATTGTAAATTAGTAAGCAAAGGATCACTGCAATAAACTAATGACAAGTACAGGCTTATTAGCAGCTGGTTTGGGGGGGGTGGTTAACACCTTAATTTCAGTATCCACAGTATTTGTTATTAAACCTGTAAAGATACAGGCCTATTCTTAGATATGGGAGTTTGGATTGTAAGCCAACAGACTAGAGGTCTCCACTAAAACTTAGCTGAAGAAAAAAAACCCAGAGTTCTGCATGGAAACTGTAAATGAAAGTTATAAAATATCATTCAGTCCAAACACTTCATTGCTGGTGCAAAAGAAGAATGTCTGGATATCACTACAAAGGACTCAGCTGCAGATACTTGATGAAGCCATATACTGAGGCCAGTGAACCGGAGCAAGTTGATGAGTTGCAAGAGCATGAGGGCACAACAGCAAAGATCTGAGCTACAGCACACAGGGGCCCAGCAGGGAAGGCTAAGGGATCAACAAGGCAATTAAAAGTCTGCAGACAGCACTGGAAATATTGACCAGGAAAGTTACACAGCTTCAAAAGGAGACAACAGGTAACTCCGCAGAGAGGGGGAGAGGCCTTAAGGTCAACCTAGGCAGGATTTCAATCAGGAAGAGCAAGCATGGAAATTAATTTCTGAATGCTGCAGATAAACTAGCCTGCTGAAAGAGGAAAAGTCTGAGCATTTTAAACAGGAATACCCACCAAAGAAAACAGATACTGGACAGCCTAGAGCAGGGAGGAGTGCCACAAGGTACCTATCAATACATTTTTAAGCCAGTAAGGTATTGCACTGTTATGGAGAAGAGTGGCGATATCTACTTAGGAAAATTGGGAGAAACTCACAGAGATTTAATTAATCTGGCTCACATATTTGGCAAGTCCATGAAAGGCAATTCCAGTCCATGAAAGGCAAGTCCATGGAGGAAATCCCTGGGTGAGGTATCTAAAAGGTACCCCCTTTCCTTGGAAGTGACAGTCTGGCAACAACAGCAGGGCCAGATACACCAAGTTTCCTTGTTCTGTATGGAAACGTCTTGCAGCACAGCAGGGCAAGCCAGAGCATTAGGAGGGACAAATTCCCTCAAAGTACAGAGCTAATCCTAGTAAAAGGAGACAAAAATACAAACTAATACTGGAAAATAAACTCCCATCACTTCTGGAAGGACATCACAAGCACAGAGAAAGCAACAGTGGGAAAGATCCCCCTCAAGAATGAAACCTTGATCCCATCTCAGATGACCAGTAAAACGCACAGCAACAGACTAGAAGATATTTTAGACATATTGTACCGGCAAAGATGCCTAATCCTAACTAGATATATCCAGTTAGATCAACAGTTGACAGCTATTTACTACCTCAGATAAAGACAAGAATAGTAAGACAGGGTTTATTGATTCAACAACTACTGCTGACCTTGGAGAGCAGATAACCATCACTTACATATTTGAACCCAGTACGTGTTGGCTCCCACTCCTTTCATAAAGAAAGCAGCCAATCCATTTGCATTAGCCTAACCAGAACTCATGTTCAGTTAATGCATCTCTTCCAGAAAGGCTATTTTGTCCTGCTTCAGCAACATGAGTAACAGAATACATTGCTGCCCTAGGCCATTTCTTCTATGGTGTCTCATTCATTGATACAAGTGCACTTTCCTTTCTTCCTTTCTAAGGTGAATTTCTATGGCTTCAGCTCCCCTTTCTGCACTGAATTACAAATGCTGTTATTTTGCTTCTCTGCAGTAATTTCCAGAGCTCTTTAACACTGGGGATTTTATCCCTGGGAAGGCCTTCTAATCAAACAACTCTTCAGTCCTCTTTTTCATGCGCTAAGTGGATTGGACTCCTTAAGTTTCTCAGTTAAGGACATTTCTTGAAGCCTTTGAAGCACTTTTATAGAGCTTTTCCTTATCCTCTAATTTTGCAGCCTCCATTTTAAAACATCATCTCCAGGACTATGCAATACAGATGTTGGCCTCTACTCTCCTCATAGCCCTGCTCATTATTGCCTATTTACACAACCCAGAGTCACATTTGTGACCATAGCCTTTTGCTATGGTAGCATACTTCTGTTGATTGTCACAGTGTTCCCTCACACAAGTGCCCCGGAATTGTTTTTGCCAGGGTGTGCGCTTCATTCATCATCTAGTCACATTCTGCCTCGTCTCGCATGAGCTGTGGTAAGATTCTGCTGTTTTGCTCTTTGTGCTTCCAAGAACAGAGTTTATTTAAGAAGAGTTGCTAGTAAAGAGCCTGCTTACTTCATCCTTGTGGTGTAGATAAGGAGTTTATATCTAAACTCCACACTGTAGGAATGGCCAGGATTCCATGTTTCAAATATGGAATTTCTCATTTTGCTACATTAAAACCCTTGAAAGAGCCCAGGTCTACAGAGATGTGAATTACTCAGTGTGACTTTCCTCTTTATTTAGCACTCTAATTTAGATTTCATCTCCAAATACTGCTATGAATGCCTTTATATTACTTTGTGATCACCAATTAAGACATTAATCATCAGGTCTAATAACAAGCTCCACAGAACCCTAGACCAAGTGAATGATGATGTCCTATTGACAGCTACTTTTGAGATCAGTCATTTTCCCCATTCCTAATCCATATGGTTAAGAGAATCAAAATACTGTGCACTTCTAAATCAAGTGTCTTTAAATAGTTTAGGGGAGTTAAATTCATGCAATTATATACAAACTTGTAATCTCAAACAAGGCTCTAGGTTTGCTCGCCTAAGGTTATTTTCTATAAAGCCATGTAAATGGACATTAAGTTCTTTTACTTATAGAAGAGATATTTCCGAAGAGCTTTTAACTTTTTTTGTATCATATTAAAATTATACAAGTTATAGAAACAGAACAGTTGTAAGCAGAATTTTTAGAAACAAAAGTCATTGCTTTTTCCGTCACTCGGGGACTCTTTTCTCCCTGCCCATGCACGCACAAACACTGCTTCCATTTTCCCTTCAATGTCCTCAGTTTCCCCTTTAATTTTTTTTTTTTTTAACAGTTCTTATACTTCTAATCTTTTACCTTTCATTTACATTGATCACCTATTTATTACTTCCCTTGTTAGTCTGCTTTTCTATCTGCAATAGCTAGATTCACTTCAATGTTGAATACGAAAGTTCTTCTAGACAATGCTATCATCTATCTTGACTAAGGAATCACATTTTGTTTACATGATGAACTTTTCTTTGGGAACTTCCAATTTTAAAATTTTCTAATCAGTTTTGCTCCTACTTTTTTCTCAACTTGGGATGATTTACACTTTTAAATCACTAGTCTTAAATCTTGAATCAGAACATAGCACATTGTGCATAATAAAGTTATAGTACATGCAGTGATAATTTTCAAAATTGGTCTTATGGGTACAAAATGTTTTTGGTTTTGTTTTGTTTTTTTAAATATCTTTATTCCAAGTTCCCTTGGCTGGTAGTTTTGCCAAACAAGCCAGACTCCATAAACATTGACATTCAGCCAGCTCCTGATCCCTCCCTCCTTTAGCCCCTCAAACACAGAATAATGCTCTAGATGAGAAAGATATGTACTGGTGGGATGGCAGGACAAAAACAGTACCGGTGCCTGTAGCTTCTCTCTTCTTTATCTAAAAGACACCCTGTAATTTGGAAAACAATGAACTGCTCACACACCACAGATCCAGGAGGTGAAGGCTGAAATTCAGCTAGAGATAAAACAGTGGGGTCTTCAAATACAGCTGCATTTACCAGAGTATCACAGAATACAGTTAGAAACCAGAGAGGGAACCTGTTAAGGATCACTGAACAAAGAAGGAATACTGAAATTACAATAGGCCGAGAGCATCATGAGCATAGATTAACACTGATTTATAGGGATATAAGCACCCCTTTACAGAGATTAGTTTGAAACGAGGATAAACATCCATTACTATTTATGCCCGCAGTCCAAGGTGCATTTTTAAGCCAACAGTATGCTCTTGTCACTTACAGAACACACAAGTTTTCAATCCAAACATTTTCATAAACAACACTGATTTTGCAGAAGTGATTTGTCTATCAGCCATGATTTACTTTTGTTGACTATTACTTTGTCATTTGGGCCAGTCATGTCTCATTCACGTTACTAATCAGCTTAATAAAGACATGAAATAGCTCATTATATGAAAACCTCAGTATACAAATAGACTGCACTGTGAAGACAAATGCAGTGGTTAGATGGTTAGTTAGCACAATGCAAATATACACATCTGAGACAAGTGTCCCAGGAAAGGCAATTATCCTTGTAGAACTAGCTTCCTCTAAAGTAGCATTGCTCCACCCAACCTTTATGGGAAAAAAAATCCATAAGCTGTCTTCTACAGTAATACACCATAAATTTAAATTTAAAAAATATATACATTTTAAAAAGTTTCCCCTTCTCTCCCACCCCTTGCTTGCATGAAACACCTGAGTGTAGTTTTACTTCTTTTGCTCAACTGTTTTGAGAACTACATTCTGATGTTCACAGACCACAGGGTCTACTACCCAAAAACTCATCAAGTTTTTAAATACTGAACTTGTTAGCTTTATCTTTTACATACTGCTTTTAGCCAACTACTCCAGAAGGAGAAAAAAAAAAAAATCTAGAAACATAACAGACTGTAGCACCAGTATGTATCAGCTGTACTTTTAAGGTAACAGTGTGACAGTGGAAAAGATCAGAAGACAGACGCATCTAACTCTACTGCATCACTAATCAAGAAAAGCTATCTTTCCAATTTATATTGTTGCCAAGTGTGCAGGGCCTGATCTGTGTTAAGTTGTGCAAGACATTACCTCTACAGCACGTTTCCCTGTTGGCGGCACACCTCCTTTGTCCAGTCAGTGTCCAATCTGGCATTTCCATCCAACCTCCCCAAGCAAAGCCAGTGCTCCTCAGAAGCCAACTTGGCTTCTTTGCTATTATTGAATTATGAAGTGGCTGGGAAGTATCAGGCAGCTGGAACATACAATCTTGCCAGCCAGCCACTCTTCAGACAGAAGCAGTGACAAGCTACAAACTCTTTCACTGGAAAGATGACACTAATGCTGACAGGAATTGGAAAATTCTGAAGTCATCAAGGAAAAAAAATTACCTACTTATAAAATAGTTATATTCTCAGCATTTATCCCAATTTATCATAAGGGTTATAAAACACTTTAACAAAAAGGATTTTTTTGTTATGGGGAAAGGTCTTTTGTTTGTTTGCAGGGGTTTTCCATTACTTTATTAGTAATAGTATTATTACTATCCATTACTTTATTAGTATTAACACAAACATCAGTTTAATTTCTGAGGCCTGTAAAGACTCAAGTCACATTTATTCTAATCATGGATACAGAACATTTTGTTGAAGAACGTTATCACAAACGCATCTTGTCTGGGATCTCTCTACCTAAGCAGATCTAGTTCCTAGCTGCAGCCTAGTGACCAATACTGAAATCAGATCCACAAAGTTTTGATGTCCAGTTATGACAGTTTCTTTTTTGGTATCTTGCAAGTCCTTTCTAGGGTATATGTACCTCCACAAGCAGAACAGTAAGAAGTTTTTATTGCTGCCTGACTCACCTCATACACTACCATGAATGCCTCTGATGTTATCCAGGATGCTCCTTCTAATTAACTACAAGTGAGGATCTATAAAAGTAATGAATAAATCAGTTTGGCAGTGGAACTAAAACATACTGAAAGTTTATTCAGCTCATGCAAAACAATAGAATATGAAGGTTTGGAAGGAATGGAAGACAAAAAACTAAAAATTCACTTTTTAGGTCAGCCTACAGCTTTACTCCGTTTTTTTGTTTGTTTGTTTGGGGGGGAGATTGAAAAGATCCATTTCAAAGTTTAAACCAANGGGACTAGAGGTTTGTTTGTTTTAAGGGTAGATTGAAAAGATCCATTTCAAAGTTTAAACCAACATCTCTGAAAGTTTTTCTGCAAGCTTTTAGTCTGCAAAGTCTTTTATCTAATTAATCCACCTCTTAAATTGGTTGGCTTTTTAATTACCAGCTAACCTCATCCATATGATGGGGTTTTTTTTCTGCCCATACCTTTTCTTTTAGATATATTTATAGTTTATGCTTTCTTAGGGATTTGGTTTATTTACTTGTTTGGGCATATTATTGAAAAACAAGACCCGAGTGACACAGGTAACAGATTTACATTGCATTCTTCTACTTTTACATCACAATATTTTGCAGCACCATACAGCTAAAACACAATCCCAGGACACTTCCAGTTTAAAAGGCAAATAGCATTGATCTACAAAACATATTAGACCTTTCTGACTTAAAGTTTCACGTAAGTGCATCTCAAAGGTTTCCTCAAAACAGTGCTAGAAGGTGATTGTCTAAAGGCAAATCTTTTCATTTTCATTTTAGGAACAGAAAATATTCTTCGCTTCTGCCCCCCACAGCCACAATGGAACAGCAGATACCTAAACAATAGGCAATATTTCATTGTTCAACTGGTCAAAGAGCGAAAGATAAATTCAAGTCACCAGAGCAAAAATAAAAAGGAATTCCCTATAGAGACTCAGAAGTTAGGCAGGATTTACACTAGTTTTAAGTTAACCTGAATGCCAAAGGAATTTCAGGCCAAATTCAGATGATACCATTTATGCAGTGGCTCTTTTCTCTTTAGACTTCACTTTTGTTTTTATAGGACAGTCTCAGACTTGCACACAAAAATATGTTCTCATGCCCCAAATTTGTTTCATGTTTCTAAATGCTTGCTCTAAACACTGTTGGCATCTGTTTTCAGGAGGTAAAGGCTCATGCTGTTCACTTTCCCTAGAAGCATTTTACATAATCCCAGAGCAAAATTGCTGTAGAGCTTTGGCAGCCTCCACATAGCCACACTAGTGACAGCTGCTATCTTGCCAGTCACAGTCACTCATCCAAATTCCCCACCACCACCAAAAAAAACCCACCACCCACCCACACTGTACACTGCTTCTACTTTGGAAGCCTTGACAAATGGTATTAAGCTAGCCACCTCTACCTATGTTTTGGGGAAGCCAGTCTATATCCCTGAATCTTCCCTCTTAGTCATTACCAGCCAATACCCCTCCATCTGCCAGTCAACAGCCAGCCACAGTGCTGGGGGAAAACTCCTTTAGTTTATCTCTGTCTTACCCAGAGAAGTGTGGGTTGTTTTTTTTCTTAAATACAAAACTTCAAACAAAATTGCTTATCTAGCAGACACTTAATTTTCTTATTATTTCCTCAAAGACTTTCCATTCCTCTCCTTACAATAACTTCTACCTGCTATTACTTTTGCCCTGCCTTTTAATTGTCTTGGAATTAACTATGAATTCAGATAGTACTCCTTTCCTTTTCACCCCTCTCCAGCCAAACAACATGTAGTAAATTCGTTGCCACTGGCCATTGCAGAGGTCAAAAAGTATAAGTAAGTTCAACAGATTAGACAAATTCAGAAGGCTCATCAGGATGATACGAATCATGACATCGAGTCTGCAACTGCCAAGTAGGGAAGTCACTATACCATTAACTCCTGAAGAGGGGAGAGGGGACTTGGGAACTAGACTCATTTCTTATATTTCTTCCCCCTCTGCCCTCCATATCTATCCACTGTTGAAGACAGCAAATCTGGCTACAGTCACCTTATCTGATTACTCAGGTAAACTAAGGTGTATGTCATCCATCAGTTCCTATCACTCCCTCTCTAGACACAGGATGTTTTAATCCTGCTTTCAGTTTGATAATGCAAAGAATAGGCACCATGCCAGGGAAATGGGAACACATCTGAGCTCCATCTCTCATGCTTTCTGGATTTCAGAGGAAGAAGCTCACTTTACCTTTTGTTAGAATTGCAGAAATCTAAAGTTACTCAGAATTTGATCATTTGGGATATATTAGAGATACAGACCTCATAGGAAGTCAGTGTGACCATGAAGGGGAAAATGGGTTTTTCAAAGAGAGGCTGAACACCTAGTAATATGGGGAGGAAAGGAGGAAACACGCAGATTTGATGTTTATTAAAAGTTTATCCTGCTAAACTGAAAGTGCATTTTCTTCAGTCCTGCAGTTGTTACTGAAATGCATTGTCTTCCTGCTTTAAACTCAGCCCTGAAGGCAGATATATGAATATACTTCCCAGATTTTCTGATGTACAGCGCTAGCTATACCCCCCTGCTTACAGTACTATTTTCTAACAGTAGCTACATCAGATTGCATTTCTTATTCCTTGTGCCTGATGCGCAACAAGATAGAAATCTTTCAGGTTATTTTAGCAGTTTACCAATTTTGAAGAAATCCTGTAGTAATGCATAGGGTTTTTAATACAGATGATATTGGAATAAATTGAAGTAACATAGCAGTTCTGGTATTATATGAAGAATTTTAAAAGCAAAAACAGCATTTGTCACCATCTGCTACCATTTTTTGTAAACCAGAGATTTAAGATAGTACCTTTAAAATGACAAAAAAAATGCAAAAAATATATAAAGTCAGCTATTTCAAAGAGCCACAGACCTATTTTTTTTTTTGAAAGTGATCTATATCACCCACTTTAACCCTCAAACACAGATTCCTAAACTTTGATGTGTTGACTTGATGTTTTGTCAATACACAATGTACTGCTTTTTCAGGTTATATATGGACAAAGAGTCATGCTTCCTCAAGCTCTGCTGACAACACAACAGTAGATCACAATTTCTGTAGACAACAGGAGTTTATTATACAGTATATGCTGTTTTCAAAAAGCTCTCTGTACAGCCTCTTGTCCTACTCAGTTGCAGACAGAGAAGCATAGTCTATTTTCATTTATTAGTAGAGCACCTTCACTGGGCAACCTACGCACTAAAGGCTAAGAACCCCCTACTTTTTAAAAAAAAAAAAAAAAAAAGGCATTAATGTGGCTTCACATATGGAACAAAGTAACACTGGGATAAATGGAAAAAGCCACCCATTGCTTATTATATTTAAATCTCGTTTAATTAAGACATTTGAATACCAGCACCTTACAAGGTGATACTACACAGGACAGTAAGAGCTGTCTCATAGCTATACTGCAGATCTGTTCCTCTAAGACAGCCACGAGGTACCCAATGAATCATGAGCATTTGATGTCTCATTTGTTGCTTGCCTCAACAATCCAGACCACAGTCTCTGAGGAGATAACAGCAATGCAGAAGTACACAAACACTGGCAATCTTCTCCTCCAGACGAACTTTCAAGCAACAGCCTGATTCCACAAGAAGCTATTTACATTTAGACAACAGTTTGTCAACAGCACAAACCTATAGAAGTGGCAAGAATTACGTGGTTTGCTCTTCCAACATGCACAATTGCAACCACCCTCCTGGTCTCTAGCGAGACGCGCAGGGTCCTGAAGGACGGAAAACTACGTAAAGCAGCTTTTCTCCAGCTAGGAATTGAGGCTGAGCTATAATTTAGTGCCACCTTAAACATAATCCAAGCCTGCATCCCACTTTTGGCCATATCCAGCAGACTCAAAATATCTATGCCTGTTCTGTACTTGCCATAGTCTGCTTGGTCTGCATAGGACAGATAGGGCTCAGTCTCCAATCAGCCCCTCTAGTTAGGCAGAAGCAAAGGTGCAGCTTTAGCATTGCTACCTGAGAATAAGGGGAGAAGTAGTCAAACTTGTCAACTTTTCCAATCTCCAGCAGCTAGTGTCATGAGGCAAAACAAGAGGGACGATCTTTCTTTATTCTGAAAATTTCATATGACAAGCGACAAACATGCAGCCTTTGAAGTTTAGCAAGAAAGAAAAAACATGATTAAGACAGTACCAAGACTTCTGGTGGCAGTAAAAAGTGAGGCAGCAAGAGTTGTTACAGTCTAGAGCTTTGAAAACCTCATGCATTTATCCTGACGGTATCTCTGTTGATATCTAACAGGTCACCTCTTGAAGGGACTACAGTTATTTTATACATGCAAGCACTCAGTAAAATCTGACATTAAAATTAAAATGCAGTAATGGCAATGTAAATACCTCATCATAGAGCCAAAACCAGATGAAGTAATTGTCCTCTCAAGTACTATATATAAAGACAAAGATAATGTAAACAGGGAGAGATTGACATGGCAAAAAATCTCTTTAACTACATCCCTACTTTATCTTAGGAGGCATTTTGATAGGATTGGGTAAAACGATCAAGTTTTCATGAGTGATCTTCCCTGCAGATTATGGCAATATGCTCTAATCTCTATCTTTTCAAGGCAGTAACATTTATGTGTCAATATCCACAGAGCCAGAAGGTGACAGCAATACAGATGCAGACACTTCACATATTTTAATGAATTTGTTGTAGAGAAAGATTAATCCAATGATGTACAGTCACTAAAGTTTGGCACAGTGAAGTATGCATCACTGACTGTGAATTAGATGCATAGTATTTCTGTTTGCATAAAACCTTGAAAAGGCCTTAGGAATGATTTATTCTGTTCATCAGCATTTACATCAGCCCAATCTCCACATTGGAGGTGTGCCAGAGTAATTTACAAGAAAACAGAAAAGGCTGTGTGGCTAGTAAATACCAATTTATAATAGCTAGTTACATCCTGACCTATGATATTTTTATAACTGCAGGTATATATACAGTGATAAACAGTGTTATACCACTGTTGATGGACACTCTACCATGACTGTTTGCATGGGACAACTCCTTCACATGACATGGTGGCTATCTCCTGTTTTCACCAGCACTGAGCTGCCTGATCAACCCTTCAGCTTGCTTGCTGAAGCCTTTGGAGCCCTTCTTCACTCCAGGGTGAATCACTGTTTCATGCTGTGGTCTGAAGGATTGGCTGGAGTGCTCAGTGGGATAACACAGCATTAGCCCTATACTGCTTCTCCTACCCCATCTTATCAAACAGCCCCTAACTCCTTGAAAACATGTTACCTATGCCTTTACAATACCAAGAGAATCTGTCTTCCGCAGTTCAGTAGCAGAGTCTATTTTCAATGTGTGTCCTGATTTTATCGAATCATTTTAAAGAAAACTTATACAAGAACCTCTATTTCTGGGGCCACTTAGAAATGAGTCCACACTAAGCTGTGGCAAAAAGGACACCAATGATGCCAGGATGCACAGGACAGAATCACATCTTATACTATCAGCAAGGCTTGAGGTGGAAGGCTGTGTCAAGCCTGGGGCACTACACTTCTCAATATTCATGGCCAGTGGAAAGACCAGAAAGTAACCAGCAGCCACTGGTAACTTGATAGCTGAAATAATCAACAGTTTAGAAAGCTTGATCTACAGGGAAGACTGAATACATTGCTTTTAATAAAGAAAGACAACTGAGAAGACATAGCAGCCTTTAAATACATAAGACTGCTACAGGGAGGAAGGACATTCATTTTCTGTGTCCATAGTGAACAGGCAGGCAGTAATGAGCTTAACTATAGTACAGAGTTCAGGTTAGACAAAAGGAAAAAAAAAATCTAATGCTAAAAAAAGGTGCTGAATAAATCATTTGTGTCACCTCTAGTATTGGCAGAATCTCTGCTCCAGGGTGTGTTGGATCTAAACATCAACCTTTTAAGTATTTGTACCATTAACTGTGAGATGGTTCCTTGTACTTAGTGCTCCAAAGAAAGCTACTATTTAAAGTAATGCCTCAGTTATGGTTAACATAGTATCTTCAATGTCTTACAATAAGAAGGTAACCATGAGTTAAAGATTACTTAGTGGAGCAGATACTGGACTCCAAGAGTGTTGCTCCTATGAATGCAAATACTGCTAACCCTCCTGCTCACCACCCTTAAAGTTTGTGGAATCAACAAGTTGCAAGTGTTTCCCCATACATTCCTATTATAATTTACAATTCTGTGATCTGGTTGATCTGGGCATTATACCATTAATACTCACTTCTGAAGAGCTGCTGTTAAAGCTTTCCTTTGAGAACCTGAGAAACTCAAACAAAGTCCTGCTATAACTTTAAAATAAAGTCACCGGGCACATCAGCATACTAGTTTCCTTGATGACAATGCATTATACTTAAAGCATGGATCTTTGTCTCTCATTGGTGTTTGGTTGCTTTATATATCTCCGGTCAGATTTCTGCCAGGTTTCAATTAGGACAGTAACAGGGCAAACAGCACAGTAGTTCAGTCTGAATTCAGTATCTCTAATCTTGGCCTGCACAGAGACTGCAAACCCCTGTATACAATCCAGCCTCTGACAAGCCAATTGAACAAGTCACCCAGCTAAGAAAGTACACTTCTGCTGAGACTCATTAGGTGTTTCAGTAAACGCAGCCAGTTGTTATTGCTATACTTCCTCAGACAGCTTGATTACAACCTAAAGTAAAAATGTTAAATTTGCTAAAACTTCATGCCCCCTACAGACTCTGGGTCTTTAGCATGTTGCTAAAGACCAGACACTTCATCTTCTGCTGCTACTACATTTTCTCAATAGCAAGCGTGAAGGAAATCTTATCTCAAAAGACAGTCAAATAATTCTTTCAGTCTCTCCCTTATAAGATTCTTCATAGCCATCTGTCACAGCATAGGTATACAGTTGTACAGTGACTGATATTGCGTGCATTAACGAGAATGTATTTTGTGCAATACTATGTTATAATTGATGAAAACAAATTTAAATGAAAGGAGAACACAGCCTGGTAGTTTTCTAGATATTGTATACGATGTGACAGATCTTAAAAGTCTAGTTAGATGATCCTGATTTTTAATTTACTACTGAGCTGAAACTCTAATAGTGCTAAACTGTGAACTGACATTCCAAGGATGTTAAAAATGTTTCCAAGTCTTTTCTGTTCAATTTGCAAAGAAATTTGAAGTTTCTAACCAAAATTTCACTTTTTTTCCCCAACCATATCTGACTACTTCCTTCTGACAAGATCAAAACAGTTTATATCAACTGTTTGAGTCTTAAAAAAAGCAGAATGAAGGAACTCAAGTAGTTTTCAGATATATTGGCAAAAATTACTATCTCAAGATAATTAGTTTCCATTAATTCAGCATTTGCTGGCAGAAAAGCCCTTTCTATTCTGAAAATTGTAATCCTATTATGTTCACTAGGGCTTGGGGAGCAAGAGAATACAGGTTGCACAGCAAAAATTCTAATATTCCAAAGCCATCTTAGCTCTCACCATTCTTGCATTCAACTGGGGGTTCCTTGTTAGCCACCAGTTACTCCCATCTGACATGTCAGTGGGTTCTGTTAAGCCTGATAAGCTCCAGACTGTAAATTCACAAAATTGCTACAACTCTCAGGACTCAAAGTTATAGCTCACAGCTTATAATTACCCTATCACTTGATATTCTCTGCTTAGGTGAAATTAAAGCTTGAATGAAGAGCTCCTTCAGGTCAGGAAGGAATAGTCTGAGTTGCACAAAAAACCTACTCCCTATCTGTATGCAGCATGCCATGCACTAGCCAAACTCAGTGCTGTTAATAACCTTTCATAAACATTCATACAACACCACAATAAAAGGAACCATATGTATCAGACGAAAACCATAGATGATTACACATCAGAACTCAAGAGAATTTAGGATAGCTAGAGAGCAGAGGACAGCAGCCTAAGGGCAGGATTTGCTATCAAATGCAGCCACTGTATCTGTGGGCTCGTTAGTCACAACGCACACATTGTTCTCAAGCCTGGAGAGCCAGTCCTGGTAAGAGCTGTCAAAGACATCTTTCTAAATGACCCATGTTATTTTGTTCTGGATTTGCCATACTTCTTGGTTTTTATCCACAGGCCACCTTGCAGCAGCAGAGTGGTGCTTGTCACATACTGGAAAACACATAATAAAAGGTTGCACAGCAGGGGACAGATGATGATGTGCTGCAGTCAGAGAATAGGCCTCTGGAGAGATCTGTATTTATGCCCGGCCTCCCAAGCAATGCTTAATCGTTGTTATATCTGGCCTATAACAGCTGGCAGCCACAGCTAACCTACCTATGTGCATGCATATGTATAAACCCAAGTATATGTGTGTATGCGTGTGTGTGTACGTACAGTCACACCATTTAACTTTGAGTCAACTTTTTCATCTATTACCATGTTAACACCTAAAACACTGCAAGATCTAACCATTTCTCACCTCCTCTACTAGATAAACTTTAAATCCTGTGCTCGTATCCAAGACCAATTGCCAGAACTTCTCTTGCAGCACTTTAAGATTTCAGTCAGAATATTCTATTTTTCTAAAGAAAATTTTGCTGCTGGGGCTTCAGATTGCAGAAAGAACAACAATGATGCATTCAAAACCAAAATATGACCCATCTTACAAGAATTAAAGGTCTTGTGTAGAAAATGCTATAGATTTCAATTGTCTTGGGAAGAAAAAGCAGTTTAAGAAAAATATTTGTAGTGAAGAATTTTTAAATTAAGTACTTTGTTTACACATACGGTATAAGAAAGTGAAGTCAAAAGTAGGTAGAAAGAACACGTCACTCACTACAAGAAAAACGACAGAACTTAGAAATACAACAAATAACATGCCTCTCCATTTTCTTCCTCCACCCTCTCCAATCCTTAAAATAATCAGAAAAATGCATAATTAACTCCTTCCATGCTGCAGGAACAATGAGTTTGGGGAACTGGTCAGATTCCAAGGCCAGCTATCAGGAAGACAAGTAGTCAGAGTACTCCAGTGTAAGAAGTGAGGGTGGATTCTCCCAATGGACCCCAATGATGGTGGCTATGTTTGCCATACCCCCTTAGAGCCGGCCAGCAGAATCAATTATAATACCTCAAAGGGAATGTGTCTGAATAACTATGGTATAACATTACCTACCTGGGAAGGACTGCAGAATTTATTCCATGAAATGGAAGCTTCCAAAAAAAACAGAAGATTTTTGTTGGGCTGAAAAATACAGAGAAAAATAGGAAGAATTTGCACATCAGGAACACACTCCTTCCTACAACAACCAGGTCATCTATTCAATCACCAGCATGAGAGCAAATCTACCTTTCACCTTCATGAGCTTTAAGGATTACTGCAAAATGGTACAAGATAAATTTCTGCAAGGCAAATCCCACTGCTAAAAACCACATTAAGATTGGCCACAGGAAGACATTTTGTGTGAAGGGTGTTTTATTGGTCTTATAAAATGCAGGAGCTGTGCTACATATTGTTGAACCCATCTTCTGACAGTCTACTTTTAAGTATAAAGCTACAAGTTCATGCATAATAACTGGGTGTTCCTCAGGGATGTCTTTCCTAATTCCTTGTTGCAGTGAAGGAAAACCCTGCCTTGGCCAAATGCTCAGGGATTAGCTCTTGGCTAAAGATAAGAGGTCTAAGGTAAGTACTTATATCTTTTGCACCTTTTTGCAAAGTTCCTTGGAGGCTTCATCTCATCTTTGGGGAAGTTTACCACCACTGATCTGGCAAACATTGTTTTCATGTGACCCAGTCCTGGAAGCTAAAGATGATGGTAGCAAAGTCACCACATACCTGCCATATACAAACTTCAGTATTGTTGCACTAGAAAAGGCTGAGGTGGCCAGAGGTTTTAGCTGTATGATTTGTTGCTTTTGGTGGTGATAGCAGGGCTCAGATTCAGCACATCTGAAGTTTTTGACTTCCTGAGAGTGGATAATCTATAATTCCTCTACCTACTAAAGCAGAACCGAATTAATTTTTTTCATTACTTTTTTTGTTTAGCAGCCCACATAACACACAACTTCTGAAAAGTGTTTCTTGGCTTGCACTGACCCATGGGGGGGAAAAAAAAGGACAAGTGCTGGTTTAAGATACTTTAAATTTAACACAGGCACTTCAATTCATTTCTTAAAAATGGTTCAAATTCTTTTTTCCAAGCAGTACTTCTTGGGTCAACTCAGCTGCACACCCTGAAATATGTTTAACTCCTGCAGACCCCAGCCAATCCAGCACTGTGCCCCTCCTATTACTTTTGCAATAAGCACAAACATTTAAATGGGATTAGCATTTAAAGTCCACAGTGAATAATACTTTTACTTCATGATTAGTTTAGTTTTAGCAAGAGGACTTGCACATATTTGGTTAAGCTCAACCCTGCCGCTGATAGTGTATGGTATTTTATTGCTGGCTCGTTTTAAAATAAAGTTTTAGAGGGAAGGAAGTGTCTGAAGGGAAGGAAGAGAAAACAGCTCTAGAAAGTGGAAAAGAAATCTTAAGTTTTAGAAAAAGATTTTAATAGAAAGTGAATGGCCACAAAAGAGATTACTTCACTTTGAAAAATCACCATCTTCCCTTTCATATACCATTTTTCTCTTAGAGACCTTGTTCACTCAAGTTTAAAGGGATCTCTGCTGCTCAGGAAACACCAATCATTTACTACAGAGACAACCTTTATCTTATGTTACTGTGCACTGCAGCCAGTCCTGCCCCTCTGATGGGATGGGAATTTTGTTAGCAAAAGAGCAAGAAGCACCCAGCAATGCACATACACAAATCCTCAAAGAAAAATCCTACACAATTCTCCCCCCCAATACACATCTAAAAACTGGAACCAAGGTACAAACTATCTTTTCTCATTCCTATTGGGAATAAGCTATGGGACCACTGGTGTGACAAGTTGTTGTGGTACAATCTGGAAATTGTGAATGAAACCTATAAGAACAATTTAAAAATCATATCTCAAAGAATTTGCATCTCTGCTGCCTGATACTGAGCCTCCTAGCCCCATTCCACATCATCCATGCCTGCTTTTAAGTTTTCACTTAAAACAAGGAGTCTTTAAGCCTTGTAGTTGTAAAACAGCCGTTCCAAAAAACATTTAACAACTCACAGCCTAAGTTAAGACTTGCCGCACACCTGCAGGCCTGTATCCCTTGGTTTGAGGCCAGAGGAAGAGAAAGCCAATGAACAAAGCTGGAGCTTTCTACAGGGACATGCTTCTCTGTGACTGATCATGCTCCTGTTGCACAGCTCCCTCAGAAGAGCACTGCAGAAACCATACGGTCAAAGATTCCTCCCTCCAGTAGCTGGCTTCGTGCACGGGAACAACATGTATAGAAGAGAGACCAGCATCAGGTTCATATTCTGACTGTCATACTCTAGACAAAGTCTTCCTCTGTGAACTGGATCAGACATTACCTCATACAGAGGAAATTAAAGATCAAGAGGGGGAGGAGAAAAATCAGAAGCACAGGCTTATGAGTCTGCTCATTTCACATGGAGCAACTCCTGATATCTCTTTTTTCTATCACTAGTGGTAGGCAGTACCACTAGTACTACTGGTTATAGCACCACTAGGATGAGGTGGACAGTACATCATTCATAATTCAGGTGACAGCTCAGAACCCCCAAACTGTCTGGAACAACACTGTGCCAGGCACTGTATGAACACAAGCCAAGCCCCAGAGAGCTTAGCAGCCTGACCAGAACAGCAGAGAGCAGCTAGCCATGGACACAGCAAGATGGGGGCAGGTGAGCGCACAGCAAGGCAACATTGCGCTGCATCACAGACAGTCTCCATACACCAGCTGCCTACCGACTGCCAAGCTTCTTGTAAGGAGAAAATAACACCCTGGTGCTATTAAGCACAAATTTCAAAGAAAGCCCTTAATTTATTCTTGCTGCTTCTATAATATGCTTATGAGAAGCTTTGAGATTCGTTCATTTGTTTGCAAACACTTCTGCCTTTTATTAGTATATTTATTTTTTATTTTCATGAAGTAATCCCTTAGATTCTGATTTAAATGTTCTCTCAGTGAGCATCCTGGTCTATCCACATTCCTACAGAAGGATACAATGGCTGGCAGAGCTTGGCTGAACCCTCAGCTGGGCTAAAAGCAAATACATTTCCAGCTATTTCCAAAGCATTCACTGCTAGCAAATCTCTGCATCAAGTCAAATGACTGTTGATGCTTTTGAAAGTTTCACTTTCTGGATTCAGGATTTTTCATTGAGCTATTAAGTCTATTACTTCACATAGAGAGATACACATATACATGTATGTACGTGCATGCACTATCACTACAACAATCACAGAAGATAATGCAAAGGACAGATGCATCTTTCCTTTCCTTGTTATTTCAGACTATTCCTGACAAAATGTTTAGATATTTTGAGAACACCTGTTGACGGGACTATTGCAGCCACTGATATAGGGGGCAGGGGAAGGGCGAGAGAGCATTCCCAGTACTCTGGCATGGCATATAGTCTCAAAAGAGCTAACACAAGGACGGAATCAAGTCCTTGAGAATGCCAGCAAGTCAAAATGACATGCTCACTCACCTGGGGACTTGCTGGTTGACAGACTGCTTTGATTCATCTCTCCTTAGACTGGCCATACCAATCTCCTACAAAAACTTCAAAATCCTTCAGCAAGCACTATGGACCAGTCCTTGAATATGTACAGAGCACTGTGAGGCAGCTAGAGCATTACAATTAGGGTTGGGTTCCAAACTGAGAAAAATCAAATTTGAGACCTATCCTTCCCCTCTCACAGGACTGAAGAGTTGATATGCACAGATCTAGTTCAGACTTATGCCTAATTATGGGTCCAAGCCATTCACATTAGCTTTTTTATCCCTATCAAATCAGAGATTTGGAATCACAAAGAAGACAGCTAGGTACATCTGATGGATTACTCTAAATCTGCTACACACTTCCCTCTCTAGCTAGAGAGACACCACAGAGCAAGCTTTTAACAACTTGTATTTGTTCCAAATACTAGCAGCTTCTGGCATTCAAACAGGCTCAATTTTCACAACTTCATAATTCCCCTGCCATTGAATAGCTCAACTGGTAGCTATTAATTCTTACAGAAATCCCAGTTATCTTAGAAAACAGTTCATCAGGCAACTGAATAAGCTAACGATCTCCTCTAACATGAGACTGAAAAGCTTGCTGAGCACAGTGAAAAAAAATGAAGTGAAACAAAAAGCAAGTACTCTGACAGTGCTTAAAAGTGGTATTTTGCCTGTTTGAGCTCCATGTACTAGATCAGTACCTTGATTACCACATAAGTATTTAGGAGCATCAGTTAAGCATTCGTACCTTTTGTCAGAAGTATGCTCAATGAATACAGTCCCAGAGGTCAGTGTCAACAATTCCTGAGAAGCAGATCAAGGCATAAGGACAGTGTGTGTGAAGCAAAGGCTGCACTGAGTAGGCTAGGCTTGTAAAGAGAAGCATGCGAACTGCATGCAGTTACACTGAGGTTCAAATAAATTCACAGAACATGTAACAGATGGCAAGTAGTTTCCTTCTGTTTTTTCAGGCATGCTTTAGCAATGTAGGAAGCCTGGAGGATTATGGCATGGAAGAAGCAGCGATGGGCAGGCTCTGGTATAGACAGGATTGTGGATGTCTTGATACAGACTTCCAGCATCCAGTTGTATATTCCAGATCAATACCAACCACAGAACATACTCAGTATTTGCAAAAAATCAGATTGGTCCCTGCCAAACTACCAAGGCAACCCTCAGATAAGCAAAGCTCACTAGCATTGTTTTTAATGAAAAAAAGCTGAAGAGATACCCCTTCCATATGGCATATGATCTTTCTTGGTAAGCATCTTCAGTTGAAACATCTCAGTGTTAAGCTATGTCTAGGAAGACCCATGGATCTTTTCAAGTCTAATCCCAAGCATTCTACAAGGCTTTCTGGCTCTCCAGTTTGTTTTCATAGTTGCAAGGAAAAGCATAATGAACCATGGCAAGAGCAAAGTCTAGAAGTCCAAGTTCTTAAGATTAAGGGTGTCTAGCCACCACCACCTCCAACTCAGTTGCCTGTCAAGAAGATCTGCTTAGATTATGGCAGGCCAGTAGGGGAACAACCCAGGTCAGTGTAGACACCCTACAATGGGAGGACATGACATCTGTTGTGAAAAGTAGATACAAAGTCAAGATTTTGACATACAGTGTTTGGTTCTGCAGTCTTGAACTCTTTTACCCCAGGGAGGCAAAAAAGTTCAAGTTGCCACCATTTTGAATAGGCATCATTTTATACCCACTTCACTTTGAGCCACAGAAATAGTTGACCACTATGCCTCCTGATTCAGTCATACTTGGGTTCCTTGGCAAAATTTTGCTGTAAACTGAGGCTGAACAGACTTACTAATTAACAACTGCTCCAGATAGCACTACTCAGGAGCCAGAGATCACTGGAGCGTGATGCTCAGCATCCCATAATTGGGATTGCTGCTATGTCAGGTACCTGCTCTGTCAGGTACCAGTGCAGAATGATGAATAGGGCATAGAGTGAAGGGAGGCCATTTTGCACAAGTTTCAGTGATTAGAGGACACGGCATGGTATCAGCCCTTTTTTGCAATCTCCTTCCTGTGCTACTATGACTGCGATCATCTCTCAAATATTTCCAAGCATTCCAAGACAATTTAGAAATAAAAGCAATAGGATGTACTAGCTAAACTGTATTAGCCCTGTTCCACAGACTGAGAAACTGACTTGTCTGATTACAGATCAGCCTGTCATCTAAGGCCATAATTTCCTGAATCACTGGCTTCAACAGCAGTGTCAGCTTAAAGAGTTTCTGGTCTACCCTGCCTCCCCCACCCTTCTTTTCTTCCCCAACATGGCCCTTCTGCCCTCCTATGCAGCATCCCACCTGTTGTATACTTTATTTACATCACAAGCACAACAGCTTATGGTACAATCCCTGGTAACCTGATAAATATGATAACTGAAGTGATTTGGGTTAAAAGTGACAATTAGAGAAAGGAGAAGGAATTCTAAAAGCCAAATCAGTTCCCTTGTCTGGCTCACCACTGCAGGAAAACGTGCTGTGACAAAAGAGCAGGAATGCCCTGTACCAGCATATTGTGGTATTGTAGGCTAACAGCTATTCACAGACACTTGTCAGGAAAAGAGCAGGACTGGCACTTCTTTGCTCTAAGTAATAGGCATTGTGCATGCAGTCCCAGCTCCTTCAGTGTAATAAGGTTTTTAAACCTTTGCTGACTTGGATTACTATCTTCCTCTGCAGCAGCTGGGCTAGAAGGTGAAGGGCCACAGAGCTCCAGACCCTCTGCTCAGGGTCAGAAGCAGCTTTTGCCCCTGTTCCCCCTGCCCTCCCAGCACATCTATTGTACTTTTTCTCTCTCCTGCAGGCAGGCTCATAGCAATTTAACAGCAAAGAGCCTTGGCACTGCCATTTTAAAGAGATTCACCCTCTGTCTGTTGCCCAACTTTAAACAACAACAACAACAACAACAAAAAAAAAAGCTATCTCAACTGCCATATTAAGCACTTTATCATCAAATTGCCACAGGGTTTGTTTACACTCCAATCCTTACTTTCAAGTTTATATAAAGTTGGTATGTTAAACAGCAAGTGAATGATTTACAGAAAAAGCTGGATTTGAGTAGAGGCCTCTTGGTACAGAAGTAACATGCATATTTCCACTTCTCTCACTATAAAGAAAAAAGGTCATCAGATCCCAGTGGAATATCACTATTTCTTGTTGAAGATACTCTTCAACTAATAGGACTGTCATACTTCAAGAATTTTCTGCACACATTTTAAAATACTAATACATAAAATTGACGTGGTCAATGATTAATAAAAACTAAACACATACAAAATTAAAAACAGAGAAAAAAGTTGGAAAACATGCTGCTGGAACACCAATTTCCAGAGACAAAGATCAAAGTGGATATTTGACAAGTCCAGTAGGGCTGCTAGAAACCATCAGCAAAATCATTTCTGGTTGAAACTTATAGGCTCTAACACTGCTTGGTTCTGTGCTGAGACAGCCCTGTGCAGTCCAGTAACACCCACTGGCTCTAACATGTCCCAAAGTAGGATCAAGATCCAAGATGAACACTCAGTCTTTAGAGGATGGAGGCCAGGGTGACATGCACACTGTTGACCACAGGACCCAACAACAGCTAATGGTCATGCCATTATAGTTATAGACTTAATTACAGTTTCTTGAAGAACAGATGTTCAAATGGCTCAAACAGAATAAAAGGCCTAGATTTCCAGGCTCTGTTCCTCACTCAGCAATGCACACTAACATCTTTTGACAGTTCCCTCATTTCTGGATGGTAAACTCCTGTGTTCCTCACTCAAGTCACACAGGAAATGAAGTATCAAATGTCAGTGGCTATTTAAAACTGACATTCATTTTGTCCCAGTGAAATAGATGTAGGCTGGCAGCACCCACTTCCAGCCAGGAATTTGGCCATCAAGATTTCAGAATCAACACCATTTTCTGCCACATCAAATCAGCCCCATTAATAGCAGCAAAGAGAGCTATCTTGTCTACATCAAGCACCAGTACCTGGCTGTCCACACACAAAAACAGTCTCCTTCCACTTGGGAGTTGTTCCATGACTGTTTTCTCTCCTCTCCCTGAGCCAAGTCCCATTGTAGAGGAGAAAACACATTCAAACAACTTGCTGACACACAGCATGTTCAAATGACTTGACTGAGCTCACATAGCAAGTGCATCAGGGATGGGAATGAAAGATCCTCACTCTATAAACACCACTCAGTGTGTGTGTGGGGGGGGGGGGAAGGGAACCAAATTGAATAGTCAAAAGAATATCATGTCAAAAATTCAATTTAACTATGCCTAGGACTGCATTCTATTCTTCATTCTTATGGTACTGTCCACTCCTGATTTAATTCTGCTCATGAAATATTTCAACTTCACTGTTGTTAGAAATAATCACAGATGTCATGCTGGTGTTCAAACATTTGTAAACCTCAAGGCAACTTGGCTCCAGCCCACCTGAATTATTCTGACCTGTCTCTTGCATAAGCTCTGAAGAGACTACAGTCGGTCTGTAACTGTTCTCTCCAGGGACAGCTGTACCACGTAATACAGCATTATCTAGATAGCCTCTAACTAGTTTCACATAGGGCAGCTGCAAAACCTAAAACCACTTAGCTGCATCTACACAGTGCTCCACTTCAGTTAATCAGCCAATGCACAGGACCATAGTATTGCGGTTGTATTGCATGTAGGACCAGAGCTAGGATAGCTATCTTGAGTCTATTTAACACAGTGCTGCACTATGCCATGTAGACATACTTCCCCAGTTTGAGCTGAGACTAACACAGGGCTCAGCACCCTTGAGGATTCATTCATTCTTGTCTCTTAAATATTCACTGTATTCTCACATTTGCCAGTTCTCTAGTGCTCACTTCCTGACACTATCTACAGACACTGCAGCAGGTAATTCCTTCAGAAGCACATATAAAGTATTAATGAATGACTAATGAAGTTTGCTCTCTGTCTCTCTGTCTGAAGGCCTATTAGCATTCATTACCATAATTTAAAATCTCATGGTTTGAATGAGATATTAAGAGGAATTTGAGGGAAAAGGCAAGGGTGGCCTTTCAGAGGTGATGAACACTCAGGTCTCAATCAGGTGAGAAGGAACTGTTGGTACCTTGCTCTGAAAGTCAGGACTGAGATTATCAAAGCTGCCTCAAGAGTCTGTACAGACAAATTTCCATTTAAATTAATATCCTCTAACAGCTAGCCCCAGAAGCTAACTCCAGTAACTCTGTCTAGAGTTTAACATTTTGTAATTGCTAGAGAAGCAATCCTGAAGACAGTCCCAGGGTGCCCAGCCCATCCTGAGCAAGAACCTGTTGTCCTGCTAGTCTGAGCAGTTAAGCACTATCCCAGGGACCTCATCACTTGCTTCTGTCAGACACTGATAATATATGGGAGGCTTTTGTCTGTATGTTCTTCATTATTAAGATGGTACTCAAGAGCCCTGTTTCCCTGAACACAAGAAGATCCAACTGCAGGAAGCTGCTACTTTGTTTACTTTTTCACAGTTTGAATCCATGTCATCACTATTCACAGCTTTTGTGCTCCTCTGTACATGCTCAGAGTCTCTCCTCATATTCTGGCTTTCTTCTGATAACACCAACTCTGACTGCAATTGCCCACAGAGCAAAGACATGCTTGCTGGCAGCTATCAGTATTCTCCAACTGAATTGTATGTGTTACCTCTTCTCACTCTAAGGGGAGGAGAACAGACTGTCCCTGTTGTGTCTAGGTTCATGCACGTGGTTGCACCTACACTGCAGCATGGGTGGCTTCACAATCCTTAGCCCCTTTTGCACATCCTGGCTTTGTGCCAGGATGAAAGAACAGGGGAGCACCACACCCCCAAATCCCGGCTTTCTCTGGAAAGAAACAAAGGAGCACATGCAGTGAGGAGCCACAACACACATGGCCACTCGATGGAGGGCTCAGAACAGCAGACTGCTGCAATCACATTTACCCCATATCATAGAAAATTAATTACACCATTTCTGAAAACTGTCAGCATTTGTGTGACCAACTGTTCCAGTTGCTGGTCTGACAGGAATATTGGACTCCATAACAAATTGACATTATCCAAAACATTAGGACAGAGAATGAATGGGGAGTCTCTGATCTCATTTTTATACTACAATTGTAAATACATGCTCACGTCTTGTTTACAAATTAAAGACACTTCAGGAAGCTAAGCTGTAGGATATGTGAACAACCTTAGGCATCCAAATGAGACTGCACTGGAAGAGGTGCCTGCAATGCAGCAACCAGTGGCAGGGATAGAAAACTGGTAGTGTCAGGTACCAGCCGCAACCATTCAGTTCTCTTGCACATTCCCTCACAACTTTCTTCCTCCCCATCTAACCTCTGAATCAAACATATCTGCTACCTCTCTGGAGCTGCTGCCAGTCCCATATAGTGTTGGGATGAAAGGCAGAAAATGAAAGATGTTCAACAACTTTAAGAAGAATGGGAACAAGACCATCCAGGTTCTGCCAGATCACGTTTATCTGCAACAATGACCTGAGAGTGTCAGCCAGACTGAAGACCTGTTACACAGTCACAGCAACAAACTCCATGTCTGGCACCCTTAAGGACTGCACATCAGTAAGAGAAACAGGCTGGGGGGAAAGAGAAGTCAGTACATGGTATATGTTCAGTCAGTGCACAGTATGTATCATGTAGTACAGGTTAGGAAACCCTGTTCTTACCACTATTAATATCTGATGATACTGAGTGCTCCATTATTAGTACGAAAAGACAAATGGTGGAATTCTCTCAATCGGCATTAAGGATACAAATCCCACATGATTACTTGATCCTCTGAGTTATGTGCACATTGAAATTACAACATCAAGATGTGTCTTCACCATGAAAATCCTGGTAAAGCAGAAGAATCATTTGGTGTGCATTCAGTACGAGAAAATCTGAGCCCAGATGAATCAAACACAGACAAGTGAGTTTCAGAAGTAAGATCTTTCTATGGCAGTCACTTCATCAGCCTCCTCACGTTTAAATCACTGGGCTAGTCCCCTTGCAACCGCTATCCCACTAATATTATACAGAATTTGGGATATCTCTGCACAAGGGCAGTAATGTGTTTACATTCATAGTCTAATATCTCATCTATGCTTTTAAAAAAAGGAATAGAAAAATTCAGAAAGGGTATTTTGTGCTCTAAATGTGCTAATGTGACATTCACTGGGCTAAATTCATCCCTGAAGCAACAACTGACTTCCTGGAGTTCAGCTGTGCCCAATTCAGTACAAGAGCCCAGGCTTAACCTTTTCCTGTTGTCTGCAACAGGGAAGGTCTATCCTTGGTGAGGTGCAGACAACAGCAGAGAAGCAACACCAGTTCCAGTTTAGACTTGACATCTCTGTTTCAGTTTGTCACTCTTGTCTTCTTCCAGAAGAAGAGAGAAATTTGCCTCTTGTGATTCACTCCCCACCACCCTCTCCTCTTAGACTAGCACTTAATCTCTTATTTTCTAGTGGGAGTTTATTTTACATACTTGGACTGATCCGAAGATGTTATACCTCTATCCTGGGCAAAAATTATCTCAGCCAACCACACTTATCATACCACTTCAGTGGTTTTCAGGTATTCAGGGGTCCCATCTGTTGATTGTCCAAGATCAGGACTAAGATCTTAGGATACCCTGGTGGGTATGGGCAATTTAAGAGAGTATTACTGCAAGCTTGAGAGCCCCAGATCCTCAGCAGAAACAAGCTGGCTTCCCACAGAGCTGACTGCTGCACTCTATCCTGCCCGCAGAAGACCCAGGCATATCAGCACAACATATCTTCTGCTACACACCTTAGGTCAACTTAAACACCACTTCCTGCCACCAGGTAGGTTAGAAAGCTCTGGCTTTCTGCCAGCTGGCTTTAGCCAGAGAACAAGCTTAACTGTGGAAGCCATGCAAGTTTCCAAGGGTTACAATGCTTTGTCAGAAGTATGGAAACAACTAGTTTTCAGACAGCTCAAGGGATGCAGTTCAGCAGTCACAAACCAGTGACCAATAGCAAAGCTGTGCTGGGGATGGTTCAATACAAACAGCTGTTAAAAATCACAGCTGTTTCTTGAACCAATGGCTAAAACCCCTTTTCAGCAGCTCCTTTCCCCACCACTATGCCCCTTTCTTGGGGTCCGTTCTGTTCCCCTGCAGCTCAGGCTCACATCCCAGGGATGCCCCACTGCCAGCTGGGTCTCTGGGTCCCACCCCTAGCTATGCCTCAGGCTTCCTCCCTCCCCACAGGAATAGCAGATACTCTTCTGCCTGGCCAGTACAATTAAGCAGCTGTATTCCTAGGGGTCCTAAAGGACAGAGGATAGCCAGTCCTTCCAGAGCCAGGCTTGGACAGTTCTGTATACAGCCACTGTTAGGTTAGAAACAAGTTGGCAAGTGCCCCAGGAAACTGTGACAGTGTGCTCCTTCCCCCCCACCTCCCCGATGTGCTCTCTCCCCCTCAACCTGACCTCCCTGTAAACAGCACTATGCAGGAGCTAACTGCACACATGCCAGCTAAGGCCCATCTAGTATGCAAATATGGCTATGAGTCAATCATCTCCTCCCCCATAAATAGGGGGCAGCCCAGAGCCCATTGAGCTCTCCTGCATGGCAGCGGGCTGCACTGCAGAACCTCCTCTTGAGCAGGGACGCCTCTCAAGGTTACTCCTCGAGGTTGAGAGATTCCTTACCCGCGACAGATCCTCGATAAGTGATTAATAGCATGCTGAACTTTTGTGAACTTCGCAAAACTTTGCTGAGTTATATCTCTGATTAATTGTGCACGTAATCCCTCAGACATAAACCATTGACCAAGTCTGGGACTAAGACTGGATCCAGCCGCACCTAGGTTCCTCTCCAAAGGAGTTTAGAAAGCAAGGGGGTCCTTTCTGAACCTCATGACTCAACGGGAGGGTCTCCATTGCGCATGCATCTGACCCTGTCCTTCATGCAGTAAATAACTTAGTGAACCTTGCCAATCGAACCTCATTAAATCATTCTTATTTATGATTGAACTTTAAGTCGCTATCTTACCACAGTAAACATAGCGCTGCTTCCCTCTTACGAAGGAAGTACATCACTCCTTTCACAACAGCAACCCCTCTCACCTTCACTGCAATCTAGTGCAGTTTAGGAGACAATAAAAACCTACAAACACAAACATCTGCAAGCAGCAGCACTTACTGCTAATCACTGCAGCACTGCTTTCCTTCTCCAAGTCAACCTAGCCTTTTCTCAGCACTCTTTGTACACGCTGGAATCCATAAGCACTGCTTTAGAGGTTTATAAGCTACTTAAAAGTGGACCAGAACTAAAGCTAGAGTCAGAGAGCACCAGTCTGTCAAGGAACAATGCAAAAGCCTAATCCAGATCTGCACAGTGCAATTCTTTGGTTTGCTGGAGAGAGTAGAGCCTCCTTCATGCAGTCTTTCCTCAGACAGCCAGGTTAGTACTGAAACAGCAATGAGACCAATTCTTCCATGGCCAAATGTATGACCAGTCCAAGGGAAGGGCAAGGTGACAAGCAAGAGAAAAACCCACATTACTGCCGGCCATAGAAAGCCACTACTTCACAAGTGCAGTGAATGAGGCCTTAGTGTCATGTATTACTTATGAGTTGATGCATTTTTAACACCCCACAAAGAAAACACCACATGTATAAGCTGTGTAGCTAGAAGACACCAACCTAGAAAACAGGTCTCGACCAACAAATCAGCTTGCTCCATCCCTCTAGAAGGCATATTTGCTTGTGCAACACTGTAGTAGCACCTCTGTGTTGATTATGGATTACTGAAAGTATATAAGGGGTCTGATTTCATTATACTACATTATTGTTAAAGAAAAGTGAAGGGCTTTTTTTTTATTGTTGAGAGACTTTTATAGACTGGATTTATAATTCATCCTAAGCAAAGTCTCCGTTTTATCAAATGAATTCTGGACAGGTTAATGCCAGCCTATCACACTTTCAATGAGCAGTGTCTTTATCTTGTCCAAGTAATTCAAATATTGTATATAAAAAGCTGGGGGAGAAAGCCCTGAGAGATGGAATAGAGTGAAAGTGGAAGAGAATTAAAGTGCATTAAAGTCAGGAGAGCAAACGGTAAAAAAATGGCACACTACTCAACAGCAGAGCTGTACAAATAAATTGATTTTCTTGGCTCATTCACAGAAAACCAATTTTGTGTTACTTTACCATTATTTAACTAAACCATTGCTTTGTAATTAAACATCTTTGCAAATGAAAAGTCTATATATTAGGCTTTTAAGTTCCACATTTACACACACTTCAACAAATTTGCAAGTAGTTTCAGTCGACTAAATTGGCATTTTTTGCAAAAAAAGTAGTGGAGCAAACATCTCCTCATTCAACCTCAGTAGACATGATCTCTCCATGCATTCACAGGTGTCTGCTTATCTGTTAGAATTTCTCATGCCTGCACCTTACAGCTAACGCTACCTGAAAGGTCCCCAATCATACAGCCCCGGGAGCAACTCTTTCCTGGTGTTGAAAACAGAGCAGGAGGGGCCAGAGATCACCAGTGGACAATGCGTGCTACAAATAGGTTCTGAGGTCCAAAAGTTAAGTGGATCACTTGCAGATGATGAATATATACATATAAACCTTAGGAAATAAACAAGATGTCCCATCCCACTCCCCACCCCCAAGCCTTTAAAAATATTAGGCTTAATAAAAATAAGCAAAGTTTGTGCCTATTGCAACAGAAAACTGATGAACAATTCACAGCTGTGGTCATTCACATATAAACACAAGCATTATAGTATACATTATACAGTGTGCATGTTTGTGTCAGTACTTTCCAGGGCTCGAAAGGGTACATTAAGCTTAGAAATACATTTTTCTTAAGTATAAATATTTGTCTCAATTTAAAGTAAAAATTTCATTTGTCAGCTGGAAAAAGCCAATTTAATAAAGTTCATATATCAGAGCTAAGACGTTAGTCTAAGTTTATAACATGACATTTTTGAAATATCTAACATCAAGCAGACACATTATTTAATTTGAACATGAGTTTAGAGAATATGGAGGTTTTTCTTTGATAACTTTGTAAGTTTACTGCAGAACAGCTATTTCACATAGAACCCACTCTGCACCCTTCTTAAACTGCTATATATAAAAATAATCAAGAAAATCTCTCCACTCCAGTGACTTTTCCTATCATAATTTGCCTAAGGTGTTATATATATTAAAAAAAAAAAAAAGGGAAATCTATTGCACAACAAAATGTAAGTGGTGCTCATTTGTTCAATCAGCACTCCCACCTCACAGGAACAAATTCTATTTTCAATAATGTTAATTACTTTTCTTAACAGCCCTCTTCTTCTGCATTCACAGCTCCCATTTTAAGTCATTGCATAAACTTCTGCTAGGGTAACCTGTAACTGCTTAAGACAGATTACTACAATAGAACTATTTTAAATAGATTTATTGTTTACTGAAGGATCAGATTGCTTTCTAAATAGCATGCATTTATTGAGTGCTAGTAGCAGTCTAATTATTTGTGATGTTTCCGGTTAAACCTGTTAATAGTCCATGTCCATGTGGCAGTTTGGGACTTGTATTCCCCAGTAAAATGCAGCATCACCTCCACCAGCAGGCCTAAGTATTGCATCTGACATACCTAAAACAGCAGTAATACATTTCATATTGTAGCTGATTAGCAATGAGCAAAATCCTAGCCACAATACAACCAATCAAAATGTTACTACTAACTTCAGTGCAGCAAAAGTTTTACATATTCTCTAGTTTTCAGGTAATCCCTTAATCTGTATTTCCAAAATCCAATTGATTTCAGAGCTCCAACCCTGCTCCAGTGCATGCAGGCTCAATACTGAATCCATCATCACCAAACAGGAGGGACTTTAGACTAATGAGAAGGATCCAGGATTTTGGGGAGTAGCCAGATTTCAATTCAGATCTATTTTTAACTGCTACAGCACTATTTGCTGACCAAAAAAATTAAAAGATGAAGAAATTAACAACATAATGTGTTTTCCTATTTTTCCTTCACTCCAGCTTCCCTCAAATCCAATGCAATCAGGAATTTCAGAATATGGAGTGACCAAGTCTTCCACCCACAATGGCGGGTAAATAGCAAGAATAAAGTCAGGCTGGCTATGTCCACATTATCAATAGATTCAGGGCAATAGGAGAGAATCAGTAACTGAAGCACTTGGAGCTAAGGCTCCTATTTCAACACCATGTTTTTACTTTGGACTAGATTTAATCTGGTCCCCTACATTGTGTGTTCCCACCATTCATGTGTTTTGAAGATGTCCTGAAAGACCAGTTTTGGTTCAAAGACCATCTCTACCAGCAGTCGGAGAGCACCTACAGCAGAGCTTCTTAATTTATTCGGGAGAAAACTAAACTCAATCACATACACCAAAACTGTTCTGAAAAAAAAAAAAACATATAGTAAGCGAGGATAGCTGGGGAATTACTTTAAAACCACACTACTGCTCTGAACTGAAACATAACACACACAATCAACCATTCACTGCCTTTTTTAGGCTTTTCTTTAAAGGTAAGTCTCTAGCTTTTCACCAGTGTAGTCCCCAAAAGAGTAGAAGTCTGGTAAAAGAGACAGCCTCCAGCCAGCTGAGGAAGCAGTAGTCAGGTTATACCAGTGTTGTCAGTTGATGATTTGCCCTGGAATTAATGTCATGGCTGTTTTAAACAGCCAAGAGTTTGTTCACTTCTATCAATGGGAATACTTGGAAATCAAACCCCTCTTTCACATGATAATACCACCTCTTGGGACTGACACCATAATGATCAGTGAATCGGGAGGATTTTGCTACTCTCCAGCTTTACACACTGGACAGTTTAATAACTACTATCCTGCAAGGGTCATAACAGAGCTGATTGGGAATGGTAAATAATTTGTTCATAGTTTTTAAAGGCCTCAGCAAAATTCAGGGCCCAATGCCCTGAGCACCACTTATATGCAAAGAGAAAAGTTTGTAATGTAGAGGCACTAAAGACAAGACGAGGGGATGTTAATACTTCCTCTTTTATGAGTCCAGAATAAATGGCTTTCTTAATATTATAAAAGCTAGAAAAAAGAATTGCTAGATCTAAGGATCAGCTAACCTGGGCCAGTCCTTTTATTGGAAGAATATCCTTCCTGTATCATAGACTACACACAGAACCAACTTGGATGTCACCACCCACTTACCAAAGTTTTTCCAGGAAAATTAGCCTACCAACTACAAAAAGCTTGCTGCGTGAACCATCGGACATTTATTTTTCCTGTGCCAAGTAGCTAAAGGTAACTGTAAGGGCAGTGACAAGTCATCCACAAAGCTTTTTCTCTTCATACAATCCCACATGCAATTACATTCAATACACGTTGTTTAGTTTCTTTGTATACCATCCCATAGAGAGTGGGTAGTGCTTGGTCACCAATAGCCAGACTGAGGGTTATGGGTGAACAGAGAGGAGTCTGTTGTACTCTTGTTCATTACCTGCATCTCTGCCTTATTACACCTCTTGCTTTTATTATTGGCAAACTTAAGCAAGTGTCCTTCTCCATTTTGTGTTCAATATAATCTTCAGTTGAAGATGGCAAAAGGCTGCAATATTTAATGAGAAAAATATTAGTGTATATTTCTGACTGTATGTCTACAATTCAGCAGACTTACCAAATGTAGTATTCTCATTTCCATAGGCATTTTTCATCATATGTTCAAGTATCATTTTACAGACTGCCTAATATTTCTGAACCAAGTAAAACAAGTCTCTTGTGGATAGAGATGTTTATTATTCTAAGTATTTTAGGTTGTTAGGCTAATTTTATTCAAATTACTATCCACTGTCAGACACCTTTAATACATATTATTGATATGCCTTCAGGGTTTTATTTTACCCTAAAGTCAACTTTGCCAAAGCAGTCTATAAATTCCTTTTTGATTTTACCTATAACTGTTTTACCATTACTAATTCTTCATCACTGTTCAGGTATACTGCATCCCTAATAATATTTAGCAATACGGAAACATTTTTATTAGCTATTCCATTCAAGTTAAAACCAAGCTGTCAGGAAGAGTATGCAGCTTGCAGAAGAGCACACTGCTTCCTCCGGAGCCTGCTGCCTAACCTCCCTCCACCTAGGCTGGCAGAGGCCTTGGGCCAGCCCTCTGTACACAGGTTCCTCAGAGCTGGGGTGGTTGATACCAGAAGTGCGTGCAGTCCTACACATTCCAGAAACCTCTCATACCTCAGACATTAAGTAGCACTGTTAATGGCTTCGTCCTCAATAATTCTCACACCTATTCAGCCTACATATACCACCATCTAAGGAGATGTAAAACAGTCCATCCTATCTCTTTGATCAAGCAAAATTTATTCAGAAGAGAAATCTTAATGCTTGCAGTCTTAATCTTCCAGTAACAAGACAGAACACAAACTAAGTCACAATGCTTTATGTCTGCACAGTCTACTTGATGGATAGCTAGAAATGACAGTCTCAAGCTCCCTGCAATTTAGTTGTCTCTTTGCTCCCTAATAGGGATTAACTTTTCGTTCTTCAATGACACATCTCCCCCCAGCAGGTATCATGTTGGAACCACATACAGAACACATACTGCACTGCTCACGTCCATACGTGGCAGTTAAAGCAATGCTTCATCAAGACTTAACAGACAGCTAACTATTTCAAGTAGCAGTGGGAGCTCAGACTATATGATCCCATAAAAACTGCGGCAAGGTTACAGTGAACAATAACCAGTGCTCAAAAAGGAGAATTCCTTAAGAGCCAAGCTGCTGCAAGGAAACATGCAACTCCACTCCAACCTCACTGCCTTTAACACATCGCTAATAAAATTGACAGTCCTCAGCACAACACTTAGTTGCCATCACAGGGAATAAAAGGTAAGAACAACACTTTGTACATCAGCCAACTACTCCATTCAAGACTTTCTAGCAGTCCCCTGCAGAACAGAATTCTATCCTTTAACTTTGCTGCTGCATACTTAACTATATTTCTGGTAATAAATATTAGCTACTGATAAAGGTAACTAGGGAAATCACACAACATAAAGCAAACTTTTTAATGTAGAGCAAGAAAAGCATCAAGCCTAATTACTAGTTTTACAGTAACTGTATGATATAGTAATAGGGGTAGATTTGAAGTGCCTTCAGCAAATTCCATTTAAGGGAAAAAGATAGTGAATAATATTCATTATATTCAGCCATTAGTAAATACTTTCAACCAATACAGTAACTGGAAAAACAACTCCTAGAACATAAGTTTTTTTCCCCTATAATTATTGGAAATGAAAACACATTTAGTAGGATGAATATTAATTATTTGTCTATTCTGACAAACTTCAGTTATTTTTTCCAATTAATGAAACTTTAAAGAACAATTTTTTTTTTTTACACTCTCCTATTCACTCGTTAAATTAATAGGCTGCTATTCCAGAATTGAGTTGCACATTAATAGGAGAATAACATATATGGAAGTGACTACATGTGCATCTGTAAAGCCACATACCTTTGAAGACATCAGATATAGCTTATAACCATTTGAAACTTGGAATGAAAGTACTTAACTTTGAGCCTTGTGGTTTACTTTCAGTGCACATCCAACCCAAAAAACACACAACCAGAGTCAATTATAGAAGATCTAAGGACTAAAACACTGTTCTATCAAGGGTATGGTTGTTCAAAGCCACTAACAGATCATAGGAATATAAAGTGATTTAACATGAGACAAACCAATGCATGTGCAAAACTAAGTGTGTAAAATGCTGATGCTCCACTACGTTCAGTTCATATCAGCTGAGATGCCAGCTCTGCAGCAGCAACCCTGTGCTTTTTGCCCTTTGATCCAATCCTGCTTGTGCATCAACAACAAAAAAAAAAAAAAAGCACAAGGAGTAAAGCACCAGCTGCCAATAGACTACTACTCCGCATTTCAGCTCTCATTGCTATCTTCTTTCAAGAGAAGAACTGAATACATTGCAAAATTAATTCCCCCCAGCTCTTTTGATTTAGAATTGTTTTTTAAGCCAGCATGTCTTCTCTACATATTAGACTGCAAGATAAACTAGCTACAGTATCTTGTGATAACATCACCTACAACAAATACACTGTCATCATATGCCTGAGGATTTCTTTATCTCTAATATGATTTGTATATTTTGTCCTTGTCCTTGCAAGTATAAATTACCTTCTTTGCTCTTTTTTTTCCCCCCTTTGCAACTCTGTTATCACTGCAAGGTCATCACACTATTATCAGCCACCATTCAGAAAGTGCCAGTTGGCTGATAAAGCACCCAGTGAAGCCTTCCATCCATCCTTCTAAAGATTGTGGGGGGCTGGGAAAGGAATTGTGTCATTTGAAAACATAATTCAATGTCAAACTGGCTCATATGCCACAGTATCTCAAACTTGTAGCTCAAGTGGGTATTGTACCATAACCACAGACTTAGATGTAATCACTGTTTTCATCATGCAGCTAAGAACTCATTCATTCCATCATGCAAATTTTAATCAAGCGTGTCACTGGAACATCAAGTCTATCTAAAAACAGTTCAAAGCAGAGAGACCAACTGGGATTTTCAAAGGCTCAAAGGAGTCAGGAGCACATCTTCAAACAGGACTCCAATTTTCTTTGAAAATGCTGGCCTCCATCCCTAGCTCCAAATGCTTACACACACAAAAGGGTCCCTGGTGAGTGTCCCCATGCTCTCATCCCTTAAGAGTAGCTCCTTCTAACTGAAATACTTGGAGGCTTAACTTGAAGTTAGAAACCTAGAGCTCAGCCTCCATTGTTTCTTTTATAACAGAGATAAGCCAAATGCCAGGTATAAAGCTGAAAGCATTTCACATGCTAGGGGGAGAAAAACACTAATACATCATGAATAAGGATTAAACATTATTAATAAAATTAACTGCAAAGAGTTCAGTCAGTTGCTGGTATCTGTCATGTTAATTAACACTTGGCACTATAAATACTCAGACTGTGTATTTTACTCTATTATATTCACATGCAACAGCTATCACAGCCTTTTTAGGAAGCTACTAATGGGAAAGAATGGTTGTCTGAGCAGAGCATTGGACTAAGCCTAATACAAGGGTTGGTTCCTGAATTTAAGGATTACCTCCAGTTCCTGAAAGAATGACCTTTCCACCCCCAAAAATTTGATTCAGTTCCATACCTACAGCAGATGGACAAGCTTCCCCATATACAGCAGCTTTGCCACACACATCAATCCAGACCCATTGGCAGGACAATATCCCATGCTTCAGATTAGCCTCGGAAACCTACTGGTTCTGTACTTTGTGCATAAATTGTTTGCAACTGCAAATTATTATTATTAGAATACATAGATCTCCTTGGTGCACCTCTTCCTCTTAGCAAAGAGTGACACTCAATCCATTTTTCTCCAAGGCTTAAACATGAACTGGTGTTTTATCTGCAGACAAAACACTGACATGAGTTTGTCTGGCATCTTCCTCTCTCAGCAGCTGCTGTAGTAGTAGCCCTTGTTTTGGCACACATTCCTTCCAGAAGGGACAAGTGGGGGCTATTTAACTTCAGTCTGGCTGCATGGAACAATTCATCTGGACAATAATGCTGCTCTCCAAGATGCCAGCCAAACCCTATCAGCAGCAAGTTAAAAGGCATCCTATCCAGCCTAGGACACTGGCTTCTTCAAGGAAGTGAAGCTTAGATATTAAGTAGCAATTACACACCCTGCAGGGAATATGCTTATGGTGGTTACAGAATTCTGATCTGTCATAGGATGGGAATGATTATCACTGCTGACCCCCACTGTGGAACCTTACCAGTTCCAGAGCTCCAAATCACTTCGAGACTTCCCCTGCTTCTGTGTGCAGGAATCAACCAGCTCCCAGTTAGGATTTCATCCAATCATTTTCCAGTTACGCTGCAGTTTCAACTACTCACTTCACCAATCTGAAACCAACTGTCCTCAGAGTACTGCCAAATTCATACATTAAGCAGAACAGAGGAAAACTTCAATTCCTTTCCCTTACAGGGACAGGTATTTGCTGTAGGAAACATATTTCTGAAAGAAACATGATGTCTGAGCTTATGATATCATTTTTTCACTGTATTGTAACACTTAAGTCAGGCTGTCCTTAGTGGCCAGTCAAGATGCTCTGGCTTTAATTCTATAGAGACTAAACAATCCTTCATAACACAAATAAAAGTGATTCCTTTGCAACATAATGAAAGTTTTCCACACTCTCCCTAGGACACCAATATTCTTCTGTTCCCACCATGCTAGCAGGATGACAGTATTAGACAGGTTATCATCACACTGTCAGAAATTCTTCAGACTGCCACCTGCTGCTACTTCAGCCCATTTTTCAATAACCACAGCTCACCCTGTTCACTGCCAAAGTCTTGTATTTCTGGAACACAGTTATTGCCGACTGGCAGGATCTCTTCAAGAAGGATAAGGGCTTTGCTAGATGTCTGCAATGCATTTTCTTACTTCCTCAAAAAGGAAATGTCATTTAGTGACAGCTCCCCATCCGTCAGATGATTGGCAGGTTGCTTGCATTTCTCTTGTGAGCAAAACTTGTAAATATGTGCTTAAAACTTCTAAGAACTGTCAAGTCAAAAAGCTTAATAAAGAAGTATTTCTTCAAATTCATAGACAACTTAAGGTTAACTGCTTCCTTAATGTGCAATAGTAAAGCAGACTTACATATATAGGAAGTGCTTTGACTTTAAGTAGCATTCTTTCTCCCAAAGCTGTTCTATGACAGATGGGACATGATCTTATTCAAGCACCCTTTGAACTAACGGCTTAGGGAATTTTTCAAACAAAAATTTCCTAGATTCAGCTGCTAAAGGAATTTTTCTGTACAACGGTGAGGAAGATCAAACACTTACCACAAAGTTTTGCTTGATAATGAGTAGGTTTGGTTAATAAGCACAAAAAGCTTAGCTGCAACAGGCTGGGACCAGACTGCCCTGCTACAGCCCACCTTCCACAAGGGCCAGAGTATACCAGAAGTGAGGGGTTTCCTCATTCAATGTTTTCCTGCTGACCTTCTCAGGAATTTGGGCAATAAGAAGATACCATGATCCAAAAGACCCTTTTTTTTTTTTTTTTTCTCCAACTCCCATTCTGACAGGTTGCATAGGAATTATTGTGGGCTGCTGAGAACTTGCTTAGGTTTCACTTGAAATCAAGGCCAAGGGGTAGAGCATCTCTGAAGAGCCATCACAGGGAGTCTGCCAAAGCTCAAATGTTCACCCTGTGGGTTTTTTTAATTTAAAAAAAAAAAAAAATTAAACCATTCCCAGCCAGCAGGACAGCATGTCAAAGACATAGTTCAGGAGACAGGGCCCTGATCTAGAAAATTGCATTCTTGCAAGTGGTTCTTACTCAGCTAAACAGCCCTACTGAACTCATGGAGAGCAAAGTGATACAACTGGTAACTATTTGCAGTCTACTGTCATGATGCAGTGGATGTTACAGAGTAAGTATCAGGGTAGGCAGGTATCCATAAACAACTTGGAGTATTTCCAGTTTTTAAATAAACCACAAGTGGTCAGACTAAAAGCTGCATATACCAATGTACTTTTGGACTTCCCTGTCAACAAGACAATACATTTTAACACCTGCACTCCCTTAGCATTTTGGGGGAGGGTGGAGGGGTAAGAGGGGAATTTTCCTCTCCCTCCAGCAAACACTAAGTCCTGACAATTCCTGGTCTGCTTTGAGGAAGCTCCGAGCTAGCAGCTACACACCAGTGCCAGGAATGGCCTGTCACCACAGATGTCTGGTGAAAGCAAAGCTGCAGACTGAGACAGAGGCCCAGACCCTCAAAGTCATGAACAAATTCTGAGCTGCCACAGGCAAAGCGTAGTCTGTACAGGACATGCTTTCAAGGCATCCCTCAAGCTAAACAGAGTGCTAAAGAAAGGAACCTGAAAAGCACACATTTAGAAAGAGTAAAAGGAAGTATCACACAATAGCCTTTTTCACAAAGCTTAAGGATCACTGAATGCTTTAACTGACTGATACGTGCATCGTAGGAAGGGTTGGAAACCTTGTTTACCCAAAGACATCAGCAAGCACTGTGCAGTGGTGTACTAGATCACCTCACAACTATTTTGGACAAGCACACAAGTCCCCACTCTGCAGAGAGCACAGAAACCTCAGGAAAATAGGTCACCAACTGCTGCCACAGTGGCTTTTGTGAAGAAAAACTTGCATGCTCTAAGGCTTGTCTGTTTTTCCAACTACATCTGTTGGTCTAGTAAGAGATATTACCTCTCCCTACAAACCTTGCTTTACTATTATCCAAGCTGGAATTTGGGTAGAAAAAAAATTTTTTCAAGTTATCACTCTGATATTATGGTACACACACAGTACTGACTCACAGGGAACAACAGGACCCAAGTTCAGCCCTCCCGTCCTACGAGATGCGTTAGCTCCCGAGCTGAGGCAACACCACAGCCATCTTGTCCAGCCGTGGCTGTGCTGAGGAAGGGACGGGAAACGCTCACCTGCGCAGGGTGCAGGCTGCTGTTCACAGCTCCACGTGCCCCTTCCAGGCGTGGGGAGGGGCAGCCGTGCTGGCACGAGGCACCAGGTCTGTGAGCACCGGGGGAAGGCGCCCCGGCCTCCCTGCGCGGGCTGGCCCAGCGCCCTGCCAGAGCGCGGCGGGCAGGCATGGCACTGCCCGGAGCCGTGCTGCGCCCCGGGCACTCATCCCACCCCGGGGAGCATCTACAGCGAGCCCCTTCGTCACCGAAATCGCCGTCCACCTCAGCACAGCGGGCACAAGGGACAGGCTTAGTGCAGGGGCTGCAGCTGCCGGCGACCCGTGTGGGAGGGGTCAGCAACTGCCGCTGGCCGGTCGAAACCAGTTCCAGCCGGTCCGCAACCCACAGGAAGAGCCCAGGGGACACCACAGCCTTCCCATTGCGCAGCAAAGCCTCCCCCCGTCGCAGGGGCACACAGCGCCCCGGCACAAATATATTTAAGAAACAGGCAGCAGCAAGGGCTGGACACACTCTTGGGCAGGCACTGCACACCAGAAGCGGGATACGCATCCCCAGGGGCTCTGCAGCCAGCCCACGCCATGGCAGGGATGCTAATGGTTTTCTTCCAACCTCTTCCTTAAGTCCCAAGCAACAGGGAAAGAAGTGTACAGTGACAGAAACCATCACACACACCGCCCCGGTGCTGCCCATTGCTCTCCCAGAGGAATTTGACACCCACAGCAGAAATGCAGAAAGTCGCGACCGCAGAGTGGACAGGATAGATGTTTGTGTTTAATTGTTGCATTCTTTTCTCCTCAATATCTGATCAGAGGTCTGTGGTGACCAGCAATAAGTCAAGTAAAATTTCCCAACTCGAGAGCGTTTTGCCCGAGACATCGGGTGAGTACACAAGCGGCTCCTTGCCCTACGTACCAGCTTCCCCTGACACCAGCTCTTTTCTCATTTCATGGGAATGAAAAACAGCAGACAGAAATGAAGGTGCCAATGCAGGTTATGTAGGAGAGAAGACCTAAGAACATGGATCTTTCAAGATCTGTGGCCTATTCCAAGCTCTCGATACCACTGCCTCTTTTTCTTTCAAGCCATTACCACCAGCACCCTCCTCCTGTTTTAGAGGAAAATGGTATTCTGACCAATTTCAGAAGTTATAGTACAGTACTTTTTCAAATATCTCCAGAAGACATACCTCTGTTCTCTTTTAGTTTCCCTGACTTCACTTCTGAACTCTATTCTTGTTTGGTTACACTATCAAAAAAATATTCCAGTGGTTCCACATCGGTTTTGGTTATTCTATTTGCCTGGACCTGCATGTACATCAGGAGGAAAAATTGACTGTTCTTAAAGAGATTTAGAAAAAAAAACACACACACACACACACACACACACACACACACAGTCATCATCCTCTAAAGGCTGAGAGCTTTCAAACAATGTTCTGAATAGTGAAATCTTGCCATCCCACTCTCGCAAAAGTTCTCCAGCTGGATTTGGGGAGAAGTCAACGGCTTCCCATGCCTGTCACATCAATGCTTCTCTTGAAGTGATGAGTACTGATGCTGTACCCAAGGGAGAAGCACCACTCTTTGACAGGAAGCAAATTGCGTTCTCTATCAGGATAAGTTTCCAGACTAAAGAATGTGTCTAATTTTAATTCGCTACACACAGATAATTGACTTTATATTGAAATTGCTGTCATTTAATGTTTATCATATTCAGATCTGATGAGCAGCCTGAAGAGTAAAAATTACTCTCCTCCAGCTTGATTTATTTGTGAGATCTTCTTTGCTTAATACAAACCAAAGTCAGAAAAATCTTTGGCCTATTCCCAGGACACACATTGGGTCATCCCATGAAGATTGCTTCAGATGTCACATATCAGGAAGTCACATGAAAGATTCCATGCTTGTAAATCACGCTCTATTCAGTGCTGCCTGCAGAGATGTTATTGCTGCATCTGATATTCCAAACATTAATACTAATACGAGCTTTTTGGTTTCACCTCCAAGTTCTTCCATCCTTTGGCTCTTCACAAGAGATCACTGCACTCACCTTTCTATTGAGCTTTCACTCAATAGAAAGCTCTTCAGCTTTCTATTCTAAACACATTAACACCTAATCATCAAAAGCCTGTACAGCAGCAGTCTGCACTCTAGGATGGTTGCATTCAAATATTGTACAGTTCTTTCTACCACTTCAAGAAAGATCAGATGTGTTTTGATACTTTGGTTCTTATTGTATCAGCAAGGCTTTACTCTCCTTTCTTAAAAGCACTCAGCACTAAAGATACTGCTTGGCATACAGCCACGCCATCTCATATTGCAGTCCTGAGAGAGAACATATGCACACTGAGGATTATGAAAGGCAATGAAAGAACAGTTGCACTAGATCATAAGTAGTGCACAGAAGAGGATCTTTCTTTTAGATGAAAGTGTGTCAAGATCAAATACTAGCTTTCCTTTTCCCGTTTTAGACGTTACATTTTAAGTCCCATGTGCTGCCTGGGATTCATCCCTAGTTATAGCCTACCAAAATGCAACAATACCATTAAGCAACCCTTGTTTTCTTCTCCATTGGGGGGGGGGAGCAGTGTTATTGCTCTGCCTTAAGAAACAGTTCTGCTTTGAGACCAAAAGAACAGGCAGGAGATAGAATGCAAGACTTGAGAGATGTCTCTACAAGTTCTCCTCTTACTACATAGGAACTGTGAGTAATTTACAAAGGTCTAGAAATCACCAGGTTATACATTCTGCAAAATGGACACGACAAGGTTTTGAAAATGGCAGTATGGCTCCGTACCAGTTCAGCCATCTGGCAATACTTCCTGCTAGAGGGCAAATGCCATCAACACATGGCAAGTCATGAAAGTGTGAAATAGGACTGTTATGATCTCCTGTCCCCCATTCCAAAATAATAGTAACAGAAGCAATCTATTCCTCACTCCTCCCAGGAACAGGAAGACTTGAAAAGAGACAAGAAGAATATTAAACAAGAAAATGCTGGGGGGGGGGGGGGGGAAGAGTGATTTTTCAAAATTAACTCCAAAATAGTCTGCAAGCACAAGCACTTAGCTTCTTCAGTTAAATAATAATTAAATCCCTACTCAAGAAAATAGTATTCAAAGTAACTCCCCCTCACAGTAATTGCAGCATGGTGCAGAACAACATCTGAAGAGCTCAGAGTGACCAGCAATTACTCGGAGTAAACATAAGGAAGCCTTAGAACACCATCTGCAGTGAACAAATTCCCTTACTCCTACAAAGCCCAGAAGCATACTACAGTCTCTTCAACACTTTAACTTATTTTCATACAGACACAGAAGATTTCTGGAGCAAGTCAAACACAACAGGCAAGACTGTTGTTCTGTTAAGCTTTTGCAGAACATGTTAGGCCTCCCATTAAGGGAGACAGAAAATATATCTCTTAAATAAAAATCTTTCCTGTAAGATAAAGTTCACAATACCCATGAGCAATATTGCAACAGCAAAAATTGGGAGTCCACACTTCTGTTACTAGCCCATTGATCTCAGCTACCTCTGCTCCCACATGCAGAAGCACTGTGGCACTACCTGGCCCCAGAAGCAACAGAGTACCTGGTGGGGGAACCTACCTCATTCTGGAGCAGGAAACAGGCTTGCCTCTTCACACTCCCCTACCAATCCAGCTTGCACTTTTGTCTTCCAAGCTGGCCTTTATTCAGGAAGCCCAGATAGGAAAAACCTTCTCAACTCACAAGTTTTAAGTCTTCTGGTTTTACATTTTTGAGGTTTAGGGGTTTAAACTCTAATAGCTTTTCCCCAACCCCTGTTCCCCTGGGGACTCAGCCATATGCAGGCTCCTGCACAGCTACAGGCCCCAGCCATGCCCCTAACTCTCAAATCACTTCAAGGCTTCTCTCAAGCAGAACTTCCCCAAGACTGCCCCTAAACCTAGGACCCCCACCTACCTGTGGGCTGGGCTTTTTATAGCAGCCTGCAGCTGGGTGTCATCTCACTAGTAACGAAGGCTTCCCTTGAGCCTCTTGCCCAGGCTGCAGCTGCCTGACAAATTTAGTGAACAGTGCAGCAGTCAAGTTGCTGGTGCAGCATAGATTTAAGCAGTAGAGCTATGTAAGCCAGGCTATTAAAAAAGTGAGGAAGAAGAGAACACAGGTGATGGTTTGCTTGTCAATAATCAGGGAAGCTTTGTTAAAAGCAGGGAAGATAAATTCTTCCTCTTCAAATGTATGCTACTGACTGTCACAGGAGGCATTTACTGAAGCACATGAATTGTGTCTCATATTTATTCTGGAAAGAGAAGGAGGGCGTCCTGTAGGGGATCCTTCTGTTTTCAGGGTTTTACACAAGCCTGGTTGTGTTGCAAGAGAAATACTGCAAAGCAGCAAGGGGCCCTCTCCACTGCTGCAAGACATCTACTGGCACTTGGGTAGCCCTGCTAATACAGTGTGTGCCACACGCAGTGTGTCACAGGCTCTCAGGAATTTCCTAGCATGCGTGCTCTAAATAAAAGCCTTTTTGGTACTTTACACATTACAAGCTGCTATAAATCTATCTGGCTCTTCATTTCTTTTCCTAGTTAAATGTCCTCATGGCCCCAACAGGTCGGACTATCGGAGCTTTCTTTTGCCAACCCTGCCCCCAACTCCAAATGCTTTGTGCAATTATAGTTATAAGCATCTGCAGACCATGCTATATCATCAGCTGAGGGGATGCCAACGCCTGTGTGACTGCAGTATATTGTAGAGATATCCAAGCTATCTAAAACTAGTTCCCTTGAGAGTTGGTAGCTTTTTAACTGCAGTGCTGTGAGGGTCAGCACTAGCAACCCACCCTCATTTATTTATTTGGGTTTTCCTGTGTGGAGTTCAACACTGCAGCAACTAATTCACAGCCCAGATCTCTGTCTCTCCTAGCTTTACGTTTAAAAAAACCTTCTTAAGATGCCAAGATCCCCTTCACCCAGTCTAGCAGGGAGGAATCTGAATGAATTCCTACTTTTCAAGAGTGCTTCACATGGCAAATGTGGGACTGCATGTAAAGTAGTGGAAAATATTTCAGGAAAAGGCTGAATAAGGCCTTATTTATGTCCTGATCTGAAATAGGAAGGAAAAAAATTTCCAAGCCTCTAAACCATTTAGAGATCTGGAAAACTCTTTCCTGCTCAGACATAATTTACCTTACTGATAGATTTCCTCTGGGGAGGGTTAAGAATGAGGCAGCAAATCTCTCTAAAGAGAGAAGTTTGTTTCTGACAATGGTAAAGGCATAGATGAAGGAATCCATTGCCTGCCAGAGTGCCAGGTGTATCACATATCCACCCCAACCTCTCAGATTAGACAGCTGTCCTGCATAAATGCGAGCTTCCAAGAAATGCTTTGGCTCTCTGCAAAACATTCTGGATGCTCTGACTAGAGCCATTTGAATAATCAGATTTCCTTTCCAGGAGAAGTACATGGCAATTTGACATTTCTTTTTGTTACAAAATGAAATGAAAAGATAAAAATCATAAAAACCCAGTGAAATGAAATTTCCAGAATTTTGGGGGACCAATACAAACGTGTTTTCATTAAATTAAAAATTCTTGTTCCAATTTTGACATTTATCATTACAGTCTGAAATTAATTTTAAATTATATAGTATAATAAAATTAAAAAGCTTATTTAGGGTAAAAATATAAATGGTCCCCTTGACTCTATCAGTATGCTTCTTTATTTCCAATCTTTTAAAATGTGTTCTTATTGAAATCAACACTTTCTCGTGAATTTAATCCATCACAAATTTTTTAGATTCTTATTTCCACTGTTAACCTGAGTACTTAGCTTCTATAGAAAAATGCCATAAACTCAGAAAATTTTTCATATGGAATATAAATGGAAGTAACCTTTCCAAACAGAATATATTAACATATGCTGGAGACTGCATTGGTAATTCCAAGACTGCTCTCTCGGTCTTTAATCACTAAAGCCATCATTTTAGAGTCGGTTTTATAAATGGCAAGAGGACCAATAGCTCTCATGAGAATTCATTTCTTTTCTCGACCTGAGCAAGTCTCACAAATGTACTATTTTCTAGTATTGATTTTTTAAGCAGAAATGTCAGACCATTCCCTAAAATGATAAACAAATCTGATTCTTCAGAATTCCATTAAGCTGCTTGCAAATGAAACAAACCTCATCTGAGAGGTACAAACATGCAGATGGCTTGTCCCTATTATACCTTATTCTTTCAAACAGAAGGAAATTAGAGAAACCAGAAACCAGCAAATATCTCTAGGCAAGAGTTGCAAGACCCTGAAGAAAATGGAGAAGCTCTTCTCCTGTTGTGATATGGAGAATGAAGCTGATACAACATGCCTAAAATGGGCCTATGAAAGGAGAAAGGAAAATATTTAAGATTTATCTTAAAGAAGTAAGTTGGCAAACAGTCAGAAGAGCTGTATCACCACGTTTTTAAAAAGGAGCAGCTATCTCTGATCCATCTTCAATCAATAAACTTCAAGCTCCTGCCTTAAGGATAAGATGCAAAACTATGAATTTCAGTGTCAATATGTGCTTCTTTTTTCCCAAATTCCAGAATCAGTATGCCATCTTCTGAAAGTTACATCCAAAGGCTTTGTCCCCTGGGAATCTAAGTGCTGTAGGGGTGTGGAGCCTGCTGCAGGGAGCAGGTACCTTGGGGATGGGCATTGCAATGTTCAGTGACTGTGGGATGGGTCTTGACCCATTTGAATCTCAGTGGCCATCGTATAGACAACGTACATTTGATTTTCCTGTCATCTTTTATCTTCTGATTCATTTAGACTGTAAGGCCTTTCAGCTTTGTGTAGGGACATTGTCTTATATAGGTAGTCAAGGTGGCTAGAATGATGGGGCTTTAGAACCTTCAACTGGGCTTTCAAGAAGTCTCCACACTACTACTTAGTAAATAAAAATAACAAAGTATTTGGGGCCATGTCCATGCCATTCAGCACTAAAAAAATCCCAAATTTCCAGTATGTCCGTGAAAAACAGATTAAAAACTTCCCTGCTCTTGGCCAGTCCTTTTTCTTAAAAGCGGTGATACCAAAGAAGTTTGGAAGCTGAGATTGTTACATACCTACAGCTGTGAGGCTGTAAGGAGCAAGTGAATATGAGTGATTCTTGGGGCATGAAGAATGTGTGAAACCACTTACTGGATGTCAACTGTAGACTCTGACATTTAATCTGATTATTAAAGAAAATATTACAGTGAATAAGATTAATATGACAAGGAATTAGAATTTACTTAATGAGTTTTGTTAAGCCAAGAATGATTTTAGATGCAGATCTTGATTATAATCAGCAGAACTAGAGCAAGATTTTTGGTAGCTGAGAGACAGAGGCTTAAAGAATTAAAAAAAAAGTACATGAAACAAGGGTAAGCAGAAAGGTTCTGCAGAACTGTAAGCAAATTCACAAAAGAGCTGGAGGCCACAGTTCACAGGTAACAGCTCAGAGATCAGTCTAATAGCTGAACAAAATGAACTTGATGAGACAGGAAAGTGAAAGACAGCAGAACTAGGCTCTTCTACTCTCTCCATGTAGGTGTAAAATTTAGTCTGTGAATTGTCTAACACTTGAGCATGAAACATGCTAAAGAAAACACAGGCATTGAATGACTGTCATTCACAGGACAGTTCTGCACTGGAGGCACAGGATCAGCAGATGGGAAGTGGCAAAAGTCCTTTGATCTAAGACAGGAGGAAATGTGCCTCTCACTTTGATCAGTGCTGCCATTTCTCTGTCCCACGTACACTCTCAGTCTTTGGGAACCACAGCTGAAAAAGATGGACTCGATGGGTTTCATGGCCTCTTGATAGAGTGCTTCAAAGGAAGGAGGGTGCAGACTAGCTGTGTTATTTCTACAGTAATTGCCCAGCTTGATTTGGAGAGAATCTCCTCACATCAGCACCCCTCTCCCTACAGCCAGATTTGTAGTCAAAACTAGGTTATTAGAGGACTCTTGGCTCCATTTATGGAAGGAGCTAACACTTCCCAGTTCTGGAGCCCATAATCTTTATGCTGGTTAGAGAGGAGTTCTCTTCAAATCTCCCTTGGTTTTACCTAGTGCTCAGCGTTGCATCATTCACACTGAGTCTTCCTACTCCACGTTACCATCATCATCACTATGGGGACAACCTGCAGTGATCTGAACATTCAGGTCACAACTGGTTGATGCAAATCGTTGTCTAGCGTTATCTAATGCAGTGTCTTAAACATGTGGAAGAGAGTCCAGTTGTCTAGGGACATGTCCATGTCTGTAGTCAGGACATACTGAATGTTTTGCTTCTAGAGTTACAAATCGCACCCAAAATGGAACCAGTGCAACTTGTCTCCCACAGTTTACCTTGTATAATATAACAAGCACTAACTACTATTGATTGTTTTTATAAGATTTCATTCTTTAAGTTGATTTGACACTGTATTAGCTCTCTGCTTCCCTCCTAGCAACAGCACACAATATGGAGGAAGTTTGATTTGGAACAGAAATCTGTGTGTTTATATAGATCAAGACAGAGGTATTATTTCCTAAATAAAAATTAATGAATGCAATAATCACAGACAGCTTTCACTACCAGAAAGAACACAGGCTCATTGACCTAGCAATAAGCTCAGGCACTGCTTTATGGATGGAGTTTTTCCCTAATTAGTTTGATGGAGAAGAGAAACATTGCACAGCAAAATGAGAAATAAAAGCTAAATAGCCAAATACATTTGTGCCCTCTGTCTTTTAACTTCCCTGCCACCTCCCTTCTCTATTTACTCAGCTGATACTCAAAAGACTAAAGATTATAAAAAGAGGAAACCTGCTAATTGTAGAGGCCTTTTTTTGTTTACTGAAAAGCCAAACTTTCTCATTATTTTGCATTTTTTGCTGTAGATCTGTCTACAGCTCAAGTGCTTCAGAAATAAACCTAAAGACTAAAGCCCTCTTTATAAACAAGTCCGTAGCTGAGCTTGGATCTACACAACAAACATTTTCCTGAGGCACAGCCTTGGTCTTTTGGAGAGATCATGCTTGTAGCCTGGAAATGGGAGTTTGGACTATCTGGTGCCTTATGGCAATGGACACAGGAAAAACATCAGCTCATTTCTGAAGAAGTCCTCTGTTCCATATGTTTAAGACATAGCAGGGAGAGCTGAAACCATGTTTCAAGGACCATGGAACTGTCTGTGTTTCAGTTTGTGCCCGTTGCCTCGCGTCCTGTCACTGGGCACCACTGGAAAAAGTCTGGCTCCATCCTCTTGACACCTTCCCTTCAGATACTTGTACACGTTGATAAGATCTCCTCTCAGCCTTCTCTTCTCCAGGCTGAACAGGCCAAGCTCTCTCAGCCTTTCCTCATAAGAGAGATTGACGGGTGAGTGAAGAGTTAACAGGACTGAAGTTTGTCAATTGATACACAGAAGAACTGATAGCACAAGAGCTGACGTGCACAAAGCTGCTGAACAGAGGACTTAACAGGACTAAAGTCGTCTACCAACCGATATGCGCAAGGATTGATATGTATAAGGCTGCGGAATGGCAGCATTAACAAGACTGAAGAAGTCTGCCACCTGGAATCTGCACGGACCCCCGGGGAGGGAAGAAGCAATACGGAGGTGCTGTGGTCTTGCCTCGCTAGCAGGGTCCCCCCAAGCAGACAAACAAACAGTCCTGCGATTGTGAAACTCGCAAAAGTCAGCAAAAGCAGTGTTTGCCCAGAGCCCCAGCCGTATAAAAAGAGACTTGGGAGCTAGGAGAGTTTGAGCAGGGACGGGAACGTGACCTGACCATCCTCTCCGGCTGGACCGTGAGTATCCCCCCCCTCCCCTTTTCCTGGGACGCTGGGTTAAGGTAACTCCTCGAGGTTGAGAGCCCTCTCACTAGGAGAGTGAACAAGAAAGCTTTCAAGTAGGGATAAGCAGTCCTTCCAATTAATAACGCAGTAATCGACGGTTTCAGGTTATCCGTTCTAAATTAGTAACTGATGGTTTTGTGTTATCCTTCCTAAATTAGTAATTGCATTATTTTAATGGATGTTACTAATCCAAGAACTTGTGTGAGGAAATAAACATCTTTTTTATTATTATTATATTACTGTCTCAGTCGTTGCTATCGAACCTTCATAGCATGACAGCGTGACAGAGATGCTCCAGTCCCCTAATCATCTTTGTAGCCTTTTGCTGGACTTGCTCCAGTAGTGCCACATCCCTCTTGTACTGGGGAGCCCAGAACTGGACGCAGTACTCCAGGTGCGGCCTCACCAGGGCTGAGTAGAGGGGGAGAATCACCTCCCTCGAGCTGCTGGCAACACTCTTCCTGATGCACCCCAGGATACCATTGGCCTTCTTGGCCACAAGGGCACATTGCTGCCTCATGCTTAACTGGGTGTCCACCAGCACTCCCAGGTCCTTCTCCGCAGAGCTGCCTTCCAGCAGGTCAGCCCCCAACCTGTACTGGTGCATGGGGTTATTCCTCCCCAGGTGCAGGACCCTGCACTTCCCTTTGTTGAACTTCATGAGGTTCCTCTCCACCCACCTCTCCAGCCTGTCCAGGTCTCTCCGAATGGCAGCACAGCCTTCTGATGTATCAGCCACTCCTCCCAGTTTTGTATCGTCAGCAAACTTGCTGAGGGTGCACTCTGTTCCTTCATCCAGGTCACTGATGAATAAGTTGAACAAGACTGGACCCAGTCCTGACCCCTGGGGGACACCGCTAGCTACAACAGGACAAAGTGTCGTAAGAAGTTAGTATAAAGAATGCTGCTGAGACCGCAGTTCTGGGCTTGCAGGGACAAATTGTCAAGAAATTTATGTAGGTACCTGAAAACGCAAATATATTTGCCTCTATTAGGTTTTTCAAAAGCATGTAATTGTGTCATTTTCATTAAAACCCTGTGAAATAGGGTCCTTACTTGCCTAAATCCTTTTCAAAATTCCATCTGAAATATCTTTAAATATTGGCCTTCCGTGTTCCAGGAAGCTTACTTGCAGCAAAATATAACAGCTTGCTTTTTGTGCTCTTACTTCAAGGAAGGCGAGTAAAATGCCAGTGCATGGTAGCAGAGCATCCCTCCAAGGTGATGATCACCTCTGGGATAGCCATGTCCTGGAAGCCCCTCATTCTCTTTTAATGAGAAAAAAAAAAAAAAATCTGCAAATAAGGATAAGCCGATTTGGCTAGTAAGGGCAAATGCGTGCATTCAAGATTAAGCAGTTAAATTTATTAAATATTTATGTTCAATGAAGTACAGAATAAATCCTTTGTGTTTTTATTTAGGGTTTTGTGATGTGCATGCAAATCAGATTCAATACTGATGACATTAATCATCCTATCCTCCCCCAAGAACTGTGGATATCTGTAGTCATTTCACATTGTTAAACACATTATTGTCTCTCTGTGTCTTGCTGTTTCTCCCTTCTGCAGTGCTGTAGTTCTGTAATGTACCATGTGAAAAGGGACAGAATGGATTTGTTTTGGCTTTTTCACAGTACCTGAACTGCTTTGTATACACAGGTCCCAGTCCTGGATCTGAATCTCCATGAGCCAAAGTCCCGGTTTATACAGCTGGAAGTTACACACAAACAAATGAAAGTTACTTACCAAAGCACCAAGGTCTCTTCTTAGTCATCTTCTGTACTGGTGCTCACCAGAGGCTGAAAGCATTGAAAGCAGAACTGGCACTACGCAAAGTCCCTGCAGCCAATAAGAAGTGAAACTCATGATCATGGATTCCCTTCCTTCAGTCAGTGCTCATTGCTCAAAACCACAAAGGCATCAGTTACTCCACTCCCATATCTGGGCCACAGAGAGGCAAGAAAAATTTCTGAAAAAGAGAAATATAAAAATATAAACACAAGCCCTAGAGAATGCCAGCAGGTTGGTGCTGTGCTCTCTACTACTGCTTACAGGAAATCTGTTTTGCCGGCAACAAGATTAGTTTGGGATTTACACTGTGACTCTACCACTCTCTCCCCACTTTCAGCTGTGCCCCTTGAAGCATGCACATCTCCACCATATGATGTGGCCCTGGCTCCCTTTATCAAGGCTGCCTCCATCAACAGGAATTTCAAGTCAATCTGGAAAGAGTAATTCAGAATCATGCGTAAACTTATTTATATCAGTAGAGAGAAATACAAATGAATTGACAACTTTTAAAGACAAAGTTCAGGCATCTCGCTTTTTACTTAGGAAATGTAGTGCTACATTCAGGATTCCAGCAGCCACAGCGAAGAGTCCTACCATGCCCAACGGGACTGGGGTCAGTGACAGGTCCCTGGGGATACAGTATGACAGACAGGTCAGGTACCTGGCCACACCAAAGGAAAGCCTAGCAATGGCAGGAGATCAGCTCCATCAAAATAGAACAGAAAGAAACAATATCAAGTGCTAAACATTAGAAGTCTGTAGTATTTCCAGCTAATGGCTGGCATGGGAATTTAGAGTGACTCACCAATGTCTGCAGGCACATAAGTGCTTTAGAAAGACCGCAGGAATAATCAACAAGACAGCTGATGAATGAAACTATAGAAGACATTACACATTCACAAATGAGATCTATATGGATATAAATGTGAAAAGCAACATGTAAATACATTTAAAAAAAATTTCTCCTCTGAAGAGTAGCATCATGAAATGCTGTCTTTATTGTATGGCACTAATTTCATATCTGCTCACTGTTTGCTTGAGATATCACTGCTGGACCACTGTGCTGAGCTTTATATGAGCACTCATAGCCACATGAATCCTGATCAAACTAAAAAGCTCCTTGCAGAGCTTGTTTTGGAGCTGACACTTACTAGTTAAAGTTGGACTTTCCTTATGCCAGAAGGATGACAGTCTCCTTTACTTGTACTCTGCAATCCCACCAAGCCTCCCAAAGGATGATAGCACTTACAGCTAGAGTGCAGAATAGAAGGGGAACACCATTTCTGATTTTAAATGCATAATCAAATTTGCATCCAATTTCCGTGCTTATTAAAACAAAATAATTTATTTTTCCATCTGCACATAAAGGGCTTCACTTCTCTAGTGGCAGAGAGGGCAGTATCAGACAGGCCAGGAATCACAGGTGCTGGTTAAACTTTGTCAGGCATGTCTTCATGGCAGAAAACAACACCAGCCCCAAGCCTGCACATGTGCATTTGATGAATATTTGATCTTGTCTGCTAAAAGAAATCATCCATGTCTGTCACACATCACGTGCAGTGAGGAAAGGGAAGAGGAAGGCCTGCACAGCATCCCATCCCTTCTTTCCTCCTCTCAGAAGATGAATGCCCTACAGTACAGACTAGACAACACATTTTCTTTCTAATTAGAGTGCTGTAGAAAGCATTGTAACACAGCAAAGATTACAGAGACATAGGAACAAAATTGTTCATTTGCATATGTCTTACTTAAGCACCTATTATTTTCTTTTGCACCCGATAATAGGAAGGCTTGGAGTGGGAATTTGTTGGTGGTTTATCAAAAATACCACATATTAAAAAAAAAAATCAAAGTAGCTAGACTCACTGTGATAAGAGAGCTATGAAGAAACTACAGTCTTCATGATGGGGATTTAATTATTCTAGTATCGACAAGAGTAAGAATTAGAGAAGGAATCAACATGCTGGCTTCTGCAGTCAGTAAAAAACAGGTTTATCTTTCAGTGTTTATTGAGCTCATGGATATGATAAATTCAGTAATGGTCTGGTGGGTGTTTAGTGCTTTACGATAATATATCATTGGGCTGAAAGTAATCATGGTCTTAGGCTATGAAGGGAACAACATATGAACTATTTAAAATAAGATTTGAGACAACATCAAGTTGTTAAACTCAAATATTCCCAGGAAGAGGGGGGGGCAGGGGGGAGAGAGAACAAGGAAAAAGAGGTGGTATTTAAAGCAAACAGAGTAAATAATACAATCATGTCGTTCCTAGTAATAGCAAACAGTTATAAGTGATAATGGAAGTTACTGGAGTAAGGCAACAACATATCAAATATAGACAGAAAGCAATTACAAAAGGTATAATAGAAAATTGAGAGGACAAGCTAGCTGATGTGAAAAGCTCACAAAAGCTTTGTAAAACATTTAAGAGGAAAAAGTTGCTCTTGCTAATAATAAGCCATGAAGGCTCAGGGAATGCTAATTAGTGTAGAGCTGCTCTTCATTTGAACGAGGACATACAGGCCTGTTCCAAGTTTAAATGAGTGAATGGCAGAGTTTGTGCTCTTTTAAAAGTAAAAAACACAGAGTTCTGGCATCAGTCAATAACACACCAGAAATGGATTTACTGGATTTTCAGAGACTTTCAGAGATTTTCTGAAGCCACCAATGTATCTGTAAGGAAAACATGACTTACACACATAACATGAAACCATCATTTGGCATGATGTGGGCTAGCACTGTTGTGCACAACTCAGGAAATTTGATATCCTTTAGACTTCCTCCACACTACTAATTTTATTGCAAGTAAATTATTTTTATTGCAATTGCTACCTTTATGTTATGCCCAACTTAAATTACTTTCAGATTGGAAAAAAAATAGAAATATAGATACCGTACACCACAGGGAATACTGAACAGGAAGCAAAATTAGTCATCAGTCATCTCGCGATTCCATTCCACAGTCAACCTCAGATCTCTTGGACAAGTCAGTTATTTAAGTGTCTAGTAAGACTCTTACCTTCAAATTCCTGAGTGTTTAGTCCATGTTCCTCTAGCATGGAGTTGAGGAGGGTGCTCATTACTTTTTAAGAAGACAGCTGTTTCTATAGTTGCACTTTTAATACCTAAAGAACAAAATTCACACAGGGAAAAAGAAAGCAACAGGAATCAAATTGGAGTATCAGGTAATAGGATTGGGGTGAGAGATGCTGAGGGTCCACAACATTGTTTTCGTTGTTGCTAGAGATCAAAATATCTAAGGATAACATCATAGTGTTGAATCATTTCCTTTTTATTTTCTTTCTTTCTTTCTTTGGTGAGTTAGAGAAGTTTGCAAGGATCCTACCTGGATCCCAGGAGGGGGGCGGGCAGTCAGTACAGGGGTGCATACAGCAGCAGCTCTCGCTGAGCTGGCTACCACATCAGGCACTCCACTCTCTATTCGGCCTCAAAGAGATCTGCAGACCCAGTCTCATTGTAAATTATCATTTCCCCCCTACGTGCCCCTATAAACACAAGAAAAGCAAATGAACACAGTCCCAAGAATCTGTCTGTTGACAATTATATATCTTCTGTCAAATAGCACAACTTGAAATTTATGACTGTGAAGAACCCTGTGCTTCTTCACCCTTGCTGAGAATGCTCATTTCTCCATTTTAAGTATTTGTTTCCTTGCTTTTAAGCACATTTGTTTTTTAAATGATTACTGCATTGATGATTACAACATCATTACTAATGCAGCTGAAATACTTGTTCTTGAAACCTGACTTGATCTGACAGCCATCTAATAAAGAGGGTGCTTTAGAAATTAAGCTGAATCATCTCCTATAAACAAATTGTGAAATTCAGTATTAATGATGCATTTCGTTCTCAAACAATAGAATTCTGTGCATCACTGATGAGCTGACCAAACATATGTAATATTCATTTTTGCTTTCGAAAGAAAAGCAAATAACGTTCAATGCTATCTTTATCTGGAGGGCCTTACTCTCATTTTCAACAGGATTCAGACATTTGCTATATTTAGCTCACCAGACAAATGAATTAATCATTCTTTTACTATTGTGCCTGCAAAAAAGAACAATAAACATTGAACCTGTTTTCAAGTAAGAGTCGACATATAAATGTTAGTCCCCATTTTGCATTTAATTCTCTGTGTTAACATAAATGAATTAAAGATGCAATAATGAAAACCAAAGCTACTGTAACTGATGATTTTCATGGGAAATACTGAAAAGTCCAGTCCAACTGGTGTTGAAGCCTTAGTTTTAGGAGCACAAGATGAACTGCATACCTTGGACAGGCAGAGCCAGTGCTATTTAAATACTCAAATAAATCCAGCATTTCTGCACTGAAAAGCACTCTAACAGCCACGCAGTATAAAGGAGATCCTGCACAGCTGCCTGCTCTGCATCTAGACAAAGCAGATGTGTCGCACCCCCAGGTCTGCACGTACACCAACCTGCTTTGCAGAGCCCAGAGGCACCCGGTGCCTCCCATGAGCAGCTCTCCAGAGGCAGAAAGGGTTTGCCCAGGCAAACTGACACATTCATACAAATAGTTCCTTCCAGTGCCCCATCAGATTGCTCAGTGCTATAGCATGTGCATATCGCAGTCTATCTTAGCTTTCTCCACGTGGCTCTGGAAAGTTGAGAGACTACATTGCTGAGTTTTCTCCTTGGATCCACTGTAAATCTGATTATTGGTTTCTAAATATAATTGGAAATACTGATTTCTTTGCATTTAGTACTTCAGTTCTGCTTTAAAAAATTATCTCGCACTTTCCCCATGTTCTTAAAGAGTACATGACTTTTCCACAAAGTGAAGAACTGCAAGCTATACTTTTTGTTAGAAATAAACACTTCGAAAGCAGAATAAATCTCAGAAACATGGCACTGGAAGCACATAGGCCATCAGTGTGTTGCACAAGGGAAAATTTTGATCAAGGGACATCAGGCAGATCCCAAATTTGGAAGCAAAGCTCTCCACAGTGGACAGGCACATGTTCACTCTGATGAAGCCTCTTTTGAGCTACTCCCCACTCAGCGCTGCAGCAGTCCCTGTAGTCCCTGCTCCGCTCCTGCTAGGGCACTCATGGCCCAGCGGTTCTGCTCTCCTGCAGCGCAGCCGCTGTTCCAGCTGCCCTTGCCCTCCTCAGGCCCATTCGCCAGATCTGCTTCTACAATTTTTCCAGATAAATCAGTATCGGGACAAAATTACTATGATTCCTGTCTTGCAAAGAAGTCTCGACACAAACCCATTTTCTGTATTCACAAGTCTCCCCCAGCTCACTAGTTTTTGTGGCCTCCCCCTGGACAGCACTATTCACAAAAGATGACCCCGAGTCAGCTGAATTATTTACAAAAGCTGATTCCCTGAGTTAGGGGAAATAGATGTCACTTAAACCAAATTGCTTCCTTCAATAAAATAGCAAGTATTAAAGCCTCCTTTAGTAACAGTATTTCCAATGTTTAATATCAATCATCAGCAAGTCCAACAAGTTCACCAATCAGCATAGCTGGTAGTCCCTCAAGTCACATGTAAGTGTGCATTTTTTTTTTCCCTCATATATTCCCCCAGAGTAGCTATTCCTCTATCAATATGCACCATCCTAAAATAAAGATGTATTAAAAAAAGTTAGAATTTATTATAAATTCTAGAAGTGTCTTATTCTTCCCTATTTCATCACTGCAATATAAAATTTAAGGTCATTTAAATAGAGAACACAGTTTATTCAAGTTTCATCTCAAATTCTATACATACTTGCTTTTCCAACATTCTTCATCTTTACTCTGTTCCTGATAAAATTTCCCTCAGAGATTGTGTTGTAATGACATAAGTTCAAAAAGAATGATCACCGACTGGAATGAACTTTTAATTATTTAGGCCCAAATTAAGGCAAGAATAATTTAAAAAAAAAAAGCATAAAACCTTTAGCATCCAAGTTTCTAAGAACAGTAGGGTGTGTAAGCTTAAATATTTAAGCATAAAGGGACTTTATTCCAGTCCTATAAAAGAGAAACATTGCCACTTACTGGCAGTACGAACATCTGTGCAATATTTATAGGCATTTATGTGCATCTTTCAAAAGCTCTATTAACCTTTACACTATTTGTCAATAAAAAGCCCCATTAACATTTAAACTGTGTATGTCTAACTGTCTATTTCAAACAAGAATCAAAAGATACCCAGTGAGAAACAGTTATTTATTACAGTCTACACTGAATTGTTGGAAATCTTCAATGCATACAGACCCAAACTTCTTTAAAAAAGAACATGTAAAAAAGTTATTCCACCACCTGGCAAAAGGGCTGCCTGTGGCCCAAATGGGTGATGTGACAAACACATAAGCAAAGGGTTATCACAGACAACACAGTCTTGGAAAGAAAGTACAACCAGCTAGAGGAACTTCAGGAATAGTGGAGGTCTAAAGATGCCACAGTGTTTATAAACTTGAAATTTAAATGTTACTTTTGCAGTAGGATCACCAGAACTTATCTGATATTAACACTAATGTAAGCTCATTGTCTTTGTTTCCATCAAGCAAATACTTGATTTTAATCACAAATAACATAACCATTGGATAAGAACTGAAATCACGGCTGTGCAGATGACAGACTCTCCAATCAAGCTGCTGAACTGTAAGCACCAAAGACATAATTCACCAGCTGACCTATGTCTCCCAAAACTTTGTTGTTCAAAGCACTACCGATTTAGTAGAACACCTATGTGCTGCTTCTTTAAATTGAGTATTTGGAAAGGTAAGGAAAAATGATCCCCAAAAAACCTGAACTTTAAATAAAGGAGTTTATTACCACTGCCTTTACAAATGATTAACAAAGACAGCATGACCCGTTCCATTGAAGAGAAAGAAATTCATTGTCTTCAAGTACAAGAGATGCACTCACAGCGACAACAAAGGCATTCATTTCATTATTTTATAACAAGGAAATCTGTAGAATCCATAGAAAATTTACAACCAAAATGGAGCTAGTGTGACAAATGGAGCTCATGTAGCAACAATGAAAATGTAAAGTCCACAAATTTATCAAAAATGCATTTTAGTGGCTTTGCTTCCTCAGGCTCCAGTTTGATGGAGCATCATTTCATGCAGTCATCCCTTCCATCTTACGTCCGTCTTGTCTTCTGTTTTTTCGTTTGTCTCTTTGCATCCTCTGGGCCACCTGTGTCAGAACCTGCCTGTCCAAGCGCACGTACTCCTTGAAGTCGAGTCGTCAGCTGCAGCAGCAAGGGAATAAGCTGGGCAAAAAAGCGGGGAGGGGGGAAGCAGCATGCAATTACAATGGCATATAAGGTCTGAGTGATAATGTTTTTTAGACCCATATTTCTCCAAAGAAATGACCCTGCTTTAGCAGAGATTCTGCGAAATAGAATCTATTGCATAAACAGCACATCAACAAATATGTCAGAAAACAGCAGCCAATTCTTGGGGAGTCAAATCCCAAATTTCTGGAAATTTCTGATCATCAAAAATTAAAATGGTTGTCACTTCTTCCTGCAGTAATCTACCCAAGAATAAGATTTTGAGTACTGAGACTGAAAGATGACTACTACTTTCAGGGGAGGCAGAGAGTTATCAGTGTCACTGTAGAAAACCCTGGAGAATCCCATGGTCTATGCTGTCTACCCATGTTTGAGGGAGGAAATCAAACTGCACAGACAAATTTCTTTTAACAGCAAAACCGAAATCCAGTCATATCAGAGGAAACTAGAAGAGCATGGCTTGTTAACAGAGGGGATAATCTGGTAGCTCTTTATATTCCTCCAGTGTTTTACACCCAGGAGGGCATAGAGCTAAAGAGACCAGGTTGATGACTTGCATAGTTTTTTTTCCAGTCTGCTGTTCCTGAAGCCAGTAATTTTTTTGTTCATATTATCACAGAGTATGATTATCCGAATTTGAGTGCTGTTATATTGTCTTTTCCATAGCCATCAAATGAGATAACAAAATTCAGAAACAGCACAGAAACTCAACTTCACACTAGCATTTTTAAAAGGAAAGTCCAGAAACTTGGCTACATTTTTTTCTTGTGTTGAAATATGTCATATAACATGACTGTTGAGTGCATTTCTGCCTAGATATACACCTCAAACACATTTTACACAGTACAAAATATTCACAGATAGGACAATAATATTTGGATAAGGAAAAAAAAAACCCCATGACCTACCTTATCATGGTTGTAGCCAGCCAACAACAGAAGCAGCGTCAGTGGTAATGCTATGTAAGATCCTTGGGCAATATCTTGTTCAGGCAGCTTTCTCTGAAATCAGTGGGGACCATGCACTTTTTTAAATGGCTCGTTTCAGCTATGAAATCTCTCAGCTTTAAGTGACTACAACAATAGGTTTGTGTGGCATGTTCAGCCCTTCCCATCTGACTTCTTTCCAAGCACCACTCTAAGATTTAAGCTACCTTCACTTTCAAAGCAGTTCCCTTGATCAGATTCATACATCTGCTACCTTTTTCCTAGGGTGTTTGTGTTTTTTTTGTTTTGTTTTGTTTTTTTAAAGCTAATTCAGTGACGGCCAGTCAGCACTTTCCAATCAGCCTGGTGTGCTCTGATTTACTTGTCACACACTGCCCGAATCTCTGATCCCACTGATAACACTACAGCAACCATACCATCATGAAATCATTCAGGCATATCTGCATCCTTCATTTATAACTGTCATTTCATGTTTCCCTCATGTTTCACTGGCATCTGAACATGCAGTGATGTAGAAAAGAAATGTATCGTTCAAGTATTACAAGAATGAACAGTTCAGTAAACTGACTGCACTCTTCAGCTTGGAAGTGCAAAAAGACATTCCCTCTCTCAAGGGAGAAGTTTTCTCCTCACATTAGTCTGAGAATCTCTCTGCTTTTCTCTTCTATCTTGGCTCCTATAACAAAAAATTTTTTGGCCTGGTGACACTTCTTTCCTATATGAAAAGGTCCTTCAAAGAATTCCTGCAACAATCCTATCTTTCTCCTTCAGGCCCCAGTTATGGTACCTCTTTCAACTAGTGTCATGGCTACAACTGGTTCCTTAAATCCCTGCTTGCCTCCCACAATATACCAGATTACTATATCGCTCTTCGAAGCCTTAAATATGGCCAAAACCAAATTCACTATCACTTCAATGCCTCCCATAAAACTCTTTGTACTTACATAAATAGAAAGTTAGGCCAAAACCACAAAATATATGCAGGCTACAATATCCAGACATTGTTCTCAAGGTGAACATTTGAAATGAATGTTAAAATATTTTGTACTTACAGAGGGACTAAAGATCAACGTAATGTGTTTATGGTATCCAATGGCAGTGAATGAAACTTGAGGTAGGGTGTAATCATACTGTGATTTAGGCAATGTAGAGTCCAGAAGCACCACATAATTCTGTGGGTTAAAAATAAACTCAGTCTACAGTGATGGTAACAGTCTTTGAGACAAAATTAAAGACAAAAGTCAATTTAAGAGGCTTCAAATCTTCTGAGACACTGCTCACTCCAGCATGAGTATACTGCAGGCAGACCAGAAATAACAATTCAGCATCTTCAGGGAAAAAAAATTAAAGCAAGTTAAGCTAATCATTCAGCAATATCCTTACCTCTCCATCTCGGAGCAGTGGTGGGAAATGGAAAAAGAGGGATTGGCCTAAACTGACTGTATGAATTGGGTTGTCAAGGTTTTCACTTTTGTAAAGCTTCACCTGTGAGGGAAAGAAGAAAGCACAAAACCAAGCATTTGTGTCTGTAACACAATAAATATTTTAGACACCCGATATCTTAAGGGATAAAAGCACTTCAAAATTCATCATGTAGCTTATAAACAGAAAGATGGCAAAGTCAATTAAGAACACCTGAAACTGTTCTAACCTGGAATATGAAGTCACAGAAACAGGCTTTTAACAGAACTTCAAATAATTTAGGGACAAGTGATGTCCAGCATTTTCCCATATCTAAACATATTAGAAGTAGTCGGTGCTGTGCATCAATAATTTAGTAATTCTTTTATTTAGTAATTTAGTAATTCTTTTATTTAGTAATTTAGTAATTCTTTTATTTAGTAATTTAGTAATTCTTTTAAATAATCCCAACAATTTCATAGGAATTTGTAGATGGCGTTTGTTTCTATTGCTCTGATAGGCTCATTTTGCTTGGTTTCAGTTTCTTTGCACTTAATTAAGCTAGACACTCAAGCTACAGAATAGGCCTGAATCGTGAGCACAGTTTGCTCAGAAACCAGCTTAATTAAGAGGATTGCATCATACCAGAGTAAGACCAGTAGGGGCACCAGCACCTCCTTCCCCCAGGCTGCCTGTACGCACAGAACATCTATCAGCCACTGTGCCTCCTCCAGAGGAGACAGTGAGCAAACTGTTGGATTTTGTGGACCACTCTGAAGCAGCTGACTTAGTCTTCTACCATCCATACCATTGTTTATAAACTTCTGGATCAGATATTTGCCGAGACACTTGGCTGTCCTTACAAGTCATAGCCCAACTAAATTCTCATCAGTTCTAACCAGTATTGCCATGATCGCAGCTCCAACCACAGCTCACCAGAGCATTTCCAGCTGTTTCATCGAGTTCATGCACCCAGAAGAGGCCAGGCTGAGGTCACAAAACCTCTCACTTGTGCCTGTATCAAATCTGAGCACATCTTTTCAGGACAAAAACCTCTGTACTGAAAACAACGCCTATGATCATGCACACTTCACCAGCACATAAGCATTACACACAGTACAAGACCCAGCCTAATGTGAAAAAGGTACAGACTTGAATAATTTCCACATTAATAAATTTTGATATCAACTCTCATATGCTTAGGCTGAACTGTAAGGGTCTGAATTCCCCTAGAAAGATGGGAAGCATGCTCAGGTGCTCTTCACCGAGGTGATACATTTTCTCTTCACACCTGCTCTGAGCACTGGATGCTTTGAATGTCTGCCCAGAAGCCCAACATCTTGCCAATGACTCCTTGGCAAGTGAGACGCATAACAGACTAGTTAGAAATCTAGGCATTGCATTTATATTTGTAGATAACATTTCAAAGGAAGAACCTTTTAAATTTGAGAAATGGTACTACAACTCCCACCATATTAACACCTCTTACAGATACCTTCAGCATTTGTACCCTAAGCTGAAAGGATGACAAGGGCTTCACAAATTTTTTCAGACCACAGTACAGTTTTCAGAGTTTTGAAAATTTCAGCTATACTATTTGTTTCATACACACTTACACAAATGTACTCTTACATTCATGTGTCCTATGGTATATTTGTATTCACACAATATTTTCTTGCTAGCAGACATGTATGTCAAAAATTCCAGTTATTTCACAGATAAATGCAGTTCTCTGATGCAAATAAGTCATTTCACCTCTGGTGTCTTTCTCTCCCTACAATGAGTGCATCTCTCAAGGGGGCAGACACAGAAACACAGTCAGCAACACTGGAATCTTAACTCTACCTGTAATTCAAATTCACCTTCATTAAACAATTAGCCATAATTTGAATTCAATGTGTGCTCTGGCTACTGAGCAATTTCCAATGACCCCGCACAATATCATTGGGGAACCAAAGGCAAATATGCTTGACAAAGATCAAAGGGCTGAACTTACACATAATGTGGAGAGATATTCTGAAGATGTAATCACATTTCCACTTAAATCAAACTGATTAATTTGCCGGAATGCTATAATATTAACATCATCAATGTCACTATTCCCAACCTGCAACACACAACACAGTTATTTTTTTCTAGACAGAGTAAGAGTTAACAGAACACAAATACTGCTCATAATTTTAAACAAAAAGTGAGTTTTGTTCTATAAACAACACATGGAAACTTGAAGTCTTTCCAATTGCAATTACTTTTCCTCCAGAGCGTAGAACTCGCAATTAGACTTGTGCATTATCAGCACAAGGCTGACGGCATTGATTTATTTAAACTAAAAATGGAAGAAGTATCAAAAGCATGCATTATTTTGAGAGTAAAGAGCTGAGTTACGTATGCAGAACTGCCTGAAGTCTGAATGTCAGTCCCAGCGTTTTGCCTCTGTGCTGAAAGATGCATATTGCTATGCTAGGATGTCTACAGAGCTGATTAATGAGAAATATGCTCATATTATAATATAACCTACTGCAAAAATACACAACTTTACATGCTTCAAAATTGTTTAAAATATAAGATATTTGTATTTCTACACCTGAATTCTGATCAGAGTAAGGAAAGACACTTAAATAACTACACTACCAGGGAGCTTACAGTTAGGCCAGGTGCCATAGAAACAGCCTGGCACCACTAGGGTTGTACATTTTTCCTGCAGGTACCTTTTAAATGTATTCTTCTCCTGCAGGAAACAGCAGGCTAGTTAGGATATGATTAGTACAAATCACTGTGTACAGCTATCACTTGCAATACATAAGTTTCATTTGATTTTCTGTAATTTGGGTGGCCATTCTTCTTCCCTTTCTCAAAAAGCAAGCACTCTTAGCAGGAAGACACTAAGAACTTGAAAAAATTCTGCCCCACTGTTTTGCTGCAAAAAAAGGGCATCGTGGTCAGGTGCCTGCTCGAGTTTGAATCATCTCCCACTAAAAAGTTCTGGACAACTAATGAAGGTTAATTAACCTTTTCTGGATGTCACGAGACATGTGAGGGGCAGCTAACCTGAATCTGTAAGGATGGAGGAATATTTTTAAAAGATTTGCTTAGTTTTAAATTCAAAAAGTTATTATTACATTTTATAAAGATTCACAGGTCTGAATGGCAATTTCATCTACCACAAGACTGCAGGATTTGGACCAAATAGAGCATAACAAGATATATCTATCAATCAATAATTAAATATAAGATCATATGACAATTTATGACACCCTCAAGTTCATAGTACTTTGTTCCACATCATAAAGGAATGCTGAAAGGTATCCTACATATTTATTCTCTTGTTTTTTGATGCATGGTCTTTGTGACTATGAAAGAGTTCTTTTCACTTGTTTCCTCTTTGGGCTTGATTTTATTTCAATTTTAAGCTATTGTGCTGACACACAACAGGGGACCTGTATTTAGAGAGCTAATTTCCTGAAAGCCACTTGTCTAAACAGAATGCATTCAGCTATTTTGCTGCTGACAGAATACACACAATGCCTAGGCAGATTCAAGACATATCACTTCACATTGAGTGATCTGACAAAAATAAATAAAAAATAAAAAATAATTACCTCAATTGCCCGATGCTGCGGTAAAGCTCTTTCAATATGATCATTGCCTTCAGCTTTGAGTTGGACATGATACACACAACCAGGCTAAAAGCAACATTCAGATGATAAAACCCATCACTGAATAATACATTTATGCTTTATGATTAGACAAATTAAGATGGTCAGACAATTTTCTAATATTCCATCTAAAATGCAGCACCCAAATATATCCAGCCTTATCCTAGTAAAATATTCCTTATCCTGAATAGAAAATTTATCTGAATAATTAAGGGTGTTTATTTCCAGCAAATACAAAAGGGCTATCACAGAACTTTCACCAGTTTGTTACATTACATTATTAAAAGAAGTCACATGAGGAATGTTTTAGTTGGAAAGAAAACACATTAAAGAGGATTAAAAACAGATCAAATACTCCTTTCTACTTCCACATAACTGCTTACTCCACACACAGTGGTCCCAGAGATTCAGCTTGTGTTTCCTGCAGAATGGCTTACTTCAGACATACGCTGTACAATCAAACATACACCCAATGGTGGCTGCTAACATACGCTGCAGCAGTATTTTCACAAAAGAAAGTAAATGCTTCCCCAAACTCTTTTGCCCAAGAGAACTCCCTGCCGTAACACCTTTGCTTTTACTTGCGTACCTGTTAGACACGCTCAGTGCATTGACTTGGGGATCTTGTAACACATCATGGGAACTGTTCACATTTGCTTGAAGGCCACCAGAGTATGCTGGCAGAAAGTTCCACAGACTTACACTAACACATCTCTCCCCTTTACCAAAATAAATGATCACTACGTGAAAATGTTTCCTATCACAGAGAGACTCAAGGGAATCTGAGCTAGCAAATATGATGGGAAAACAGAAATCTGTAGCTAATCAATAAAACACATTTTATTGCTCCATGATCACACTAACATAAAAGCAAATAACAGAGTATTCTAATCCTTACCAGAAGGCCACGTAGCCTGAATTTGCCCTCTTCATCGGTTATCGTGTCTTCTCCATAGATGCTACACTCTTTCTGCCCCACAGCTTCTACTGAGACTCCCTGCTCAGGCTCTCCATTTAAAGAGGAAACTGTGCCATAACAACTAGAGGTAGAAAGAGAACCAAATCCTACACATGTGCAGATGCTGTTTTAATGCATATTTTAAAGACATTTTATTTTTATAACTGATGGGAAAAGTACTTAGTATATTTAGCACAGCATGGAGAAGAAAACAGGAATTTACAATATATATGCAAAGCTGTTTAAAGCATTTAAATTAGCTGCAATTCAGAGCACAGTTTTAGGAATCTGAGTCTCTATCCTCCAAGGCTGAACAAGCGCATACAGCTCTGAGGGCAGGGAAAAGGAGACTCTTGAAGTCAGATACCTGAAGCGGTCTACCAGCCCACACACAGACCTCCCCTCTCCCACTGGGCACAGCACAAGTCACTTCCAGTGCTGCTGACACAGTGCTTTCACAGCAAATGTTCTGTCGTCTGGGCTCAGCTATAAACTCATATCTGTGAGAACAGGCTAAAATAATGTACTTATACACAGAATAACAAAACCCCAAACCTCCAGCATAGAGGTACATCAGGAGAAAACACACAGTTTGCATCCAGACACACTATGTAGCATTTTACACAGCATTTCAGCTCTACTGACCTGTAAGCTGTTCTGTAACCAGTTATTCGAATTTTAAGATTCTGTCCTTCCTGAACTTCAATCATTTGTGATGATGGTTCAAAGCGAAACTCTTTCATCATGGGTTTAAAATAATACTGCCCTGGACTCTGCAGAGAGGTATCAAGCAATTTGTTTACTGATAGTGATACAAAGATTCACCGACTCCAAAAAACTATGTTTGTGCAAGAGCTCCCTGAAGAGCTGAATTTCTCTTCCCCAACCATAGGTTAAACTAGTCAGAAAATATGAACACCTAAAAAGAGAGAACACATTGGACAATGAACCAATGGAGCTCTACCAGGAAACAGAGCTGAAAAGGGAAACTGCATCCCTAATACTTTAGCACAAGAGCTCAAGGACAGGAAAGTAACCAGGAGAGAAAGATGTATGCATCTGCAAACTTAATTCTGGCATGTCTACACACATGTACAGATCAATAATCTAATTAGATTTCTTTCTTCTAAAAATCTCTAAAATGATCACTAATAAGTTGGCTTGTTTCATGCTTGCAGACTGCACATTAGTAATTGAAATCAACATCTTCTGCTTCTTTGGGGAGAATTCTCTTTCCATGTTAGATTTCACATTTTTCACTTTCTAAAATTTTAAGTACTGTTAGGCAAACTAACAGCTGGCCCCTCTAGGGAAGCTACAACTCTCATTGTGTGTTACAATCCCACAAGAAAAAACAATGAAAAGCACTGATAACATCCCAATTTTGGAGGGTAAAGTAACACAGCATTGCCACGTTCAGAAGAATCAATTTCAACTTTACCAGATTGGAGAAAGTCAGCATGCCATTATCCTGTGTAAGGAGGTTGGACCGGAACACCCCGCCACTGAGAGACAGGAGAACTCCAGCAAGAGGTTGGTCATCCTCAGATTTGATCTATTTTTGAATAAGCAATAGTTGTAAGTACAAGCTATGGTTGCTTTATGAAGAAGGACTCAATATAGAAGCCCTTTGAGGACTGCACAGATTGCTGGCTCTGAGCACTCAGCTATGAGCAGAAGAAAAATAGCCACATCTGCAGCACATCCCCTCCTGTCACACTGCAGGGCTACAACAGCTTGGGCTCCCAACATCTGGGCAGCAAAGGTGCACAGAGCGTGTGCCACCAGAACAGCCATTCCCATGCTCTCAAATGAGACAGTGAGAGCCAGAATGAAAAATCCCATAGACTAGAACCAGGTACCAGTTGGATCAGCCTGTACACGAAGAAAACCACTCTGAGGGATAAAAGAAGCAAGAGAAGATGGTCCAACTCTGCAAAAAAAGCCAGTCTTTTGGATTGCAGGTTCTAACATTTGCACTATAAAACATGCAAGATGACTTCTCTACGGCAAGTCATGGTCTACTGCTATACTCATTCACAATTCGTTTCCCCTACAACAAAATTATCAGATCCCCCCATCCCACACCCATTTGTGGTTGGCTAGGAGAAGTGGGTTAACTTTTTTTTGCCTGTCGGGCTCTAAACTGCACACTATTCATTCAGCACCCAAAGTGTTAGAACATTACCTCAAACGTCACCCCAGCAAGGGCAAAAGCTTTGAAGTCCCCAACTGTTCCTTCTACCGCAGTCAAAACAAACCCTTCTTTCTGAGCAGTAATGGTATATTCCAAGTCACTGTGGAGTGGCCCAACACTTCAAATAAAGGAAAGAAGAACTCATTTCAAAAGAAAAAAGCATCTGCCAAGGAACATTTGGATATCTCACACATGTTGTCAAGTCACACAGTATTTAAACTAAAGAACCTAAAAGAGCACAACAAATCTGCTAATTACCTGTAAGCACCTTTGTCATCAGTGAAAACTGTGATGAGTGGGGAAGTTGATCCCTTTTCACCGATGACAATCTCCACACCCCCCAATTCAGGATGAATCTGCCCTTCCAGAAATAAGCCTGCTTTTCCATGAATCTCTATCAGCTTTCCAGGGCAGCTCTCTTGGTCATTGCAAAAGGAATTTAAGACAAGAAGAAAGTAAAAAAATTCAGTCACCGTTCTATCTTACAGCAATAGTTTAACAATTTCCAAAGTAATCAGCTGATATTCTTTTGGCTTAGAATAAGAGATCAACCCACATAACCATATACCTTAAAACCTCTGAACATTAACCAAATCAATAACTGAGCTCAAAGGCTATAAGCACGTCTCCAACACAAACATTTTGAATTTGCTAGGTGCTTTGAGGATTTATAAAGTTCCAAGGCCTGCAGCCACATCAAGAAAAACCCAGCAACATTCTCCTCTGATATTATACTGAGCTTTGATAAAATTTGTTGAGGTCAGACTGAGATCGGCATATGCCATGCTTCAAGACATCATGAAAAAAATTAAATTTACCTATGTATTTAGGTACAGCAGAGAGGCACCTAACATTTTCTATTAATATCTAACAACAAAAGGTGTTCACTTTAGGAACCTAAGAGCTAGATGGACACTGACTGAACAGGTAGCATAAACTGACTGCTGATAGCCCTGACAATTTTAAAGTTTACTCATTTTGTAAATATTTTTATTATTGTAATTTACTACAACGAAAACTTGACAGAAGCTTGAATTTGGTAACAGTCTCAAAATACAAACATACTGGTTTTTTACATCTATTTTTCTAGACAACAAATGTAATATGAACAATTCTGAGAATCTGCTGTCATTTCCAGAAATCTAGTCTTTCCTCTTGTGCCAGCTGGTCTATCCACACTTGCAAGGATATTCTGCTGATAAAAAGCAGTATTTGCATTCTCTACCAAATAGCCATGTTTCCAAATTCCACAGAGTGAAATTAGTCCACAAAGAAATTTCTGCAATTGAAACTGCCTTCCTAATTTTACCTTTGAAGAGCTATTCATAGGTTCATCTGTAGGGATACAATTCTGCCTTAAAATCTGTTTTAAGAAAAAAGTTTGTTTATATTTACCTCCACTAACAACTGTTTCCACATAAGGTGGGTAGAAAAGAAGCTCTTTCGATGAAGGCGTCACAGTAATTTTCTCTCCAGACCTATAAAACTCAAATAAGATACAATTAGAAGATAAGATGGAACTAATTAGCAGCTCTCTTGTAGTACACAGCACTATATATTGACTAGAGGACCCATCTAAATATCCAAAGCGGGGAGACCCCACACAATTACTTGAGCTACATTCATATTATCCAGTACTAGTTTCCCTTTAGCTGGCAGGCAGTAAGAACAAACACAGGTTCCATAAAGCAGCTCTTTCCATTATGGAATATGTCAGTGTTCTGTTTGGTGGCAACACCAGCCAGTAGTACAAAGAATACACCCTGTACACTGGAGCTCTGTAGTACCTTGCCCAGTAGGAAAATTCATATAAGAATGGTCCTTGAAGTTCCTCCACCATTTCTTGCACTGGTGGCTTTGTTCCTTCCTCCTCTTGACCCTTCTTTTCTCTCTCCTGTCGGCGGGCCTCAATTTCTGCCAGCTGCTGCTCCCTACGCAACTCCTGTACAGATTTCAGGGGCCCTAAAACTAAGGCAGGTTCACTGTCAATGGATGATCTGAAAATGGGAAGGAGAAAACAAAATAATCTCCTCTGGCATGGAGGGAGAGGAGCTTATTATACCTGTTAATTACACCCTTTATACTCCAGTGGACATATCCCAGGATTTTTATTTTTTTTAAAACCCATTCCTTTTTAATTCTGCTATTTATTCCAAGTGTAACTAAAACTTTCAAACCTCCATATGAACCAGTTACTACTGGAAAGGTTTGTTCATAGGGGCTACAGATAACCTTCTGCAACTTAGCCTAGCAGAAAAGGACCTACTTGCAGCACTCGCAGACAAAAATTCTGCCCCATCAAGTTATGACCATTCAAGAAGTCACAGCCTTGCTGCCTCTTCTTCCCTTCTGCTACACCTCAGCATCCTACTGCAGAGCCAGCAGAAAAAAAAACAAACAACCCCACATTCTTATGTTTCAGCCACTTTGCAGAGTCCAGCATCTTAACTTAACTTTGGTTTTGGTGAGTAAAGTATCTTGATTTTGCACAAAATAGCAGACACCAGCTCTCCTACAGGGGCAATAACCTCCCTCAGAAGCACTGATGAGCCAGCGGGAGTGGTAAATTCTTAAGCCAAAGCAACACAGTTTGCAAGAGTACATTTAACAAAGCCCTAATCTATAACAAGAGAAAGACTGGAACTCCAAAACTAAGTACTAGTTTAATGCAGAAAGGACGAGTTATACAAACTAAAAAAAAGACTGGTAGCTCACTTTTCCCAGTACTACCTTCTCTCAGAATACACCTCTCAGGGATAAGAGTATACAAGGAGAAAATAATTTTGTCACTAATAAATACTTCCAATAGCTGGCAATTTCCAGGAAAAGTTCTCAGTTCTGCCCTATCTGCCCTAGATATTTGAACCATTCAGCTGTCTTCTCACTGTCTACTTAACAGATTACTAGGCAAGTTTAACCAGGTTCTTTTAATCAGCTTAGAACAATGTATCTCATTTTACCTTCCCTGATCTTACGTCCTCCCTTCCCTATCAATTTCTCCTAGTCTCCAACCATCCTTTGTATCTTATCTTGTCTCTTCTACAATAGTCTGAAAAACTGGTACAGAATATTGCAAAATTCTCTAGTAGGACTGAACTGAAAAGATCGTGATTACTCTTTCTACACACACTTTATCAGGATAATGCTTTTTCCTCCTTTAATATTCACCAGTGTTTAACCCTTTCTTTTTTCAGACAAACATATACTATTGCTCTAGCACACTAAATTTTATCAAGGCTCTAAATTTTTTCTCTGCAGTCCAGAGACAATCCTGAAATGTATCAAATATTTTTTTTGCCTTAAAACCTATTAAAAACCCATACAGACACACACACACACACACACTCACCATATTACTAGTTTAATCACTCTAGTCTCACTTTTCAAACAGAGAAGCGTACATAGCAAACTATCATCAGAAACTGCTAAGAATCGTTTGATTTTTTTTAATTAACTGAAAGGTGACAGGCTACTGTCAAGGATCTTGAACACAAGCACAGACCTTTTAAAAACAACTGTCAGGCTTTTAACTCCAAAGCTATTCCCTTCATGTTGATGGCATTTCACAAAAGGGACTTTGGCTAAAAAGATTCAGGCAGGCTCAAACAGAGACAGTCTGTCGCAACTGAGCTGCCTCCAGACCACTTGCCAGTAGTCTCAAAAAAAACCTCAACCAACCTGGAAGGTTGGTGTGATATTCACCTCCTCACTAAACTGCTTTTAAAATCCTAATGGCTCTTCACTGTCTCAGTATTCTTTTTCCAGCTGCTGTAGTTGCCCAGTAGTTGCAGTTTTAAGTTCACTAAACTCATGGATGAGGCAATGCGCTGCAGGAAATTCACTCTCTGTTAAGATATTTTCTACACTCAAAAAAAAAGTTTGAAATCCTCTAGTCTAGAACAAGTGGACATCAGCAAAACACTAATAAAGCACTCATCATTATCAGCCTCTTCTAGGCAGATCTGGCACCTCGTACAACTAAAGCTGTTCACAAATCAGTGCTCCCCAGTGAGCTGTGTGTTCAGCTAAACATGAATTGGCACATTAGTGTGTAATCACTCTGCACGGTTTTCCTTTTATAGCCCTCTTCACACCACTAACAATGCTCTAAAGCAGCAGATTCTCTTCTTGAAGTAATAAAAAAGGCAAAATAGATCCCAGTGCTAAGGAGCTCAGAAAAGGCTAAAACAACATCCTCTGAATTCTGAAATTTCAGTTCACTAAAGTGTATGAACACTCAAGAAAATTATTCCTTTTTACCATGACACACAAATAGAAATGGGCTATAATGAAATGAAGTGACAATGTTCAAAGTGATCACTGAGAATTATTTATCCATCTACAGAGTACTCAAAGCACAGCTTAGCATTAAAAAACAAACAAACAAAAAAGCTCTTATAGTCTAGATTGGGACCCCACTGCCTTAGAAAGCAGCCACTGTGGTATTAAAAGCAAAATAAAACTTTATGAGCAAGACGCCTCCCCCCGCCCCCCTTCTTTATAGGCCCAAGATTTCTTTGTTCTTACTTAATGGTAACAGTCACATCCATTAGTTTATCTGTTGAAATTGTGCCAAGGACATGGTGTCGAATTGCAGTGAGTGTCAGTATACTAGGAGAGGATCTGTAAATCAAAGTAATAAAAGAGATGAACTGAAGGTCTTCCTCTTAAAGAAAGTAATCAAATCTCATTTAGCTGAGTTTGTGCTCCCATCCCTAAGTTTAATGTGCTTTATAAAGGATGATACACAAATTACATAGGCAAAGCTATATGACTGAGATGACAGCATATTGGAAAGGGAGCGTTACTCAGCTCTGAACTCCAAACTACAGCATGACATTGGCCAAATTACTTCCTTGCTTCGTGCCTCCTGCTTCCTCTCAAGCCAAATTTGCTTTGATTGATTTCATATGTACAGTCCCTTTACACACAGCAGAGGGATACCCACCAGTTCTTCATGTTTAACATGGTTCAAGATCCCCCTAGTCTAACTGCTCTTTGCTGCCAAAAGGGGGTTCCTGCTTCTGTACACTTACTTGCTTTACGCTGGCTCTGACATTTATCACACATCTCTCTGAACTACTTTTCATTCACCAACGCAGCCAAAAACAATCAGCTTTTAATGCCATATTAGTTTTTTTGCCCTCTGGGAGCAGAAACCCTCTTTTTGGACACGAGCCATTAAGTACCTTGCCAAACCATAACCTAGCAATAACTAACAAAACGTGGCTGACCAGGAAGATCAGTACTGCTCACTGATGATTACAGTGAGTATTTATTCAGCTTGCAAAAACTGGCATGAGCAGAATCAAGTCACCACAGATTGTCTTGGTACCAGGGATACATGCAAAGTGGCGTGTGTCTTCTAGTAAACTTCTTACCCTATCTTTTGCATGTCAACTTTCACAAGTGATCAACAATTTCCACTGAAATCTCTGCTTTGTTACAAAGCAAAACACATTAAACACAGACTGAAGGCAGTCAGAAATATCCATTTAAAATAGCAAAAACATCTTTAAGGCCTAACATTAGTTGAATTTTTCTTTTCTAAGTGCTACAAAGGGCAAGAGGACACATCTGCCTTGCTAAAGCTTCCCTCTGTTGGTTAAAGCTGGTCACAGCAACACATCCTGAATGCTGAAAGAAAGCAGCAGAAGGAAGCTTTATGAAAGTATACTGACTGACAAAAGATTAAAACCAGAGTATTAGTTTGTTCTTACGTATCATAAGTGTAATATTCGTGTTCAAACCGGTGGCAGGAACGTGGGGTCACTTCATATACACCTGTAAACATTAAGTCAAAGAAAGATCCTCTGAAAAAATTCAAGCTTACTGTGCTGGCGTTCAGCTGAATTCTAAAAACCACATGAGACCTGAGGTATAGACACAATTACAAAATTTGCCTACATCTCTACTACCTTTCACACAGACACTTGTAAATTGATTCGCCTCTCTTCAGTCACAGATCACTACTAGACTCTGCTCAGAGCTACTAACGTACACTGATACAAAACACAATTAGGCATCACAAGAGACAGGCACGGGTAAACATAACTGCAAACACAACAAACCTAACAAGGTCGGGAGTAGCCTATTAGGGTCCCAAATCTGGTGCCCTTCTGACTGATTACAGAAGCACTGTTGTAACTGTGTTCAGAATGAGACCACTGGCTTTAAGAATGAACTGTTCAAAGCTGAAAACTGAACCAAAACTAAATGCATTTGTTAACTGTTTTTCTAACAGGCCATAACAGAAAATTAGCTCCAAGACATTAAAAAAAATAATAATAAAATAATAATAATAATAATAATTATTTTTTCCGACACTGTGGTACTTTAAACAGCTATCCTTCAAGAATACTGGATCAAAATGAAACTTCTATTTGTCAGTCACATTCTAGTTACAGAACCCATATGACCAAAGTTATTTTAATACGTTCTTGGTTTTTCAAAGATCAATGCCCTTCATCTAGTCACAACAAAAAAATTCTTTTGCTTCTGAACATATATTTAGTTAAAAGACTATACAGCAACAGTTCTAAAAAATATTATAACAGAGCATTTATAACAGATGTAAGTAAAATAATGCCTCTCAAGAATCTCAGAAACCACAACATATGTATATATATATATTTAATTGCTAGCAGTATTAGTTGACAGGTTGTTTTTTTCTTTTTTAAACTAACATTTTAGAACTGTTACCTGGCTTTGAAAGACAGAATCTATTAACTCCTTTGGACAGGTTATAAATGCCAACATTCTCTGGTCCATTTCCATCCTGATAAAATTCCTGTGAAGCCACAATACAATTCACTATTAGCAACTACCAAACAACAAAATGAAAACAATATTTGCCTAAAGGTACATTAATGCTTCTCCTTTCTAGCAGCTAACAACAAATGATCATTTTACCAATCCCAAGAGACAAATTTCAAAGCACTCTAACCATTAGTGTTGCTGTGTTTTAGGACTCCCTAGAGACATGAGAAAGCCTTGATTCAAAGCACAATCCAACCTACCTACACAAGTTTATTAAAAAATATAAGAGTGTGTTTGTCACCTACATACCAGTGTAATTGCATGGGAAAGAGAACACCTCAGCATATATCCAGTCTGTCTGAATTCTACTCCTGAAACATCTTCCTCCATGACTTCTAGCTCCAAAGACTTATTCTTCCAGCACCAGTCTTCATGTACAATGCTTACTAGAATACACACCACACAAAGCATTTTAGTAAAGTTTTGTGAACAAGGGCAGTTACTGTAATGTAAAAAGCTCGTAACATGCTAACTGTTCCCTAACAAAAATCTTCCAATTCAGATACAGAATAAGTATTAGCCCAGAAAACAGCTTTGGCAACAGACCTGGCCCAAAGCACTGCAGCATCACCAGGAATCCAGCACATCTTGTAATAGAAAAGCTATTACAAAACAGAACAATAAAGTCTGGGAAGTCCTGCAATGTACACTACCCTTGTGGTAGTCAAAAGAGCCTTGAGGACTTCAGATTCCAACTCCAATTTCAAGCGTGGAATGATGTTCTGATCCACGTATAAAAAGAGCAATCTGTATACGCCCCTTCCATGCCTTCCCCCAGAAAGCAAATTCTTTTCATAATAGGCTAAGCCAGCTGGCCAAAACACCTATTAATGCTCTTAGGAGAGGCTAGTTACTGTGGAAGCAGAAGAACTAGGACATGCTCCTGCTCTCACATTTGGGACAATTCAGTTCATGATAATGCTCTTTCACTTTACACCAGCCAATCCATGAGACCAGCATGCAGTCCCTAAAATTTACAGGAGCAGTCTTCTGTTAACTGACAACAAGGTTAAATGTACAAGATTAAGGAAACATGATGCACTGGAGTATAGTATTTTCCAGCTTCTCTCAAGTTTCAGAACCAGTTCACATGTTGGGCATGCGACATACAGGGTAAATAGTATCCATAATAAGGGAAGTAAAGAAATTAAGTCACAGATTTAGATACTGGGCTAATGCTTCAAGCAATTCTCTATAATCCTACTTTTGTATTTGCCGGGTAGCACATTTTCAAATGTGAAGGCCACTGAATCCATGTTTCCAGAGAGCTGAAGGTTGCGTTTTTCACCCTGGCGGCTCACAGACTGTAATGTCACTATTAGATCACCACAAGCATCTGTGCAGGAAGAACAGCAGAAAATTACAATGCATTCTGGCTTCCCAGCTTAGCCTCCAAAACCCCCCACTCCAGGCTTCGTGTGTATTAAGATTAAAACGATTACTCTTTTCCAGTAGAAACATTTCCAAGAAAAACTATTACTCTCATTTCTTAAGCACATGCTCACCAGTGCTTTGCTGCAATCTTCAGTAATTTTAAGCTTATTAACCATATTCTTGCATCTAATGGTAAGTAACAACCAGAAGCTCAACACTAAATTCCTGGGTTAATACCTCTGCAGAGACTACTGGGCCCAAACAGGACACCAAGTGCAGAGAAGGCTCAGAGAGAACAAGTAAAGGGCAAAAATGACAAAAGTCAAACTTGAATCATCTACTGCTGAAACTAATGGGCACTCAAGAAAAACAGGAGGAGAAATAAACCATAGACCAAAATAAAGAGAGAAGCATAAGAAAGAGAAGGGAGACTACAACTTTGTGTCAACAGCTTGAGCCTACAAGCTTTTACATGTTTACATCCATTGTACATGTTTACATCCATGTGTTTTCCCTTCCAGTACTTCTCTGAAGTACAGTATCCTTGTAACAGCCAGTAGTATTTTTTTCCAGAACCTAGCCATCTTCCAAGCAAAGCAAGCAGCCTAGCAAGTATTTAAAATGGATACAAAAACTTAGTAAAACAGATAGCTCCAAACTTCACTAAAGTACTTTATTAGGCTGTAAGGTCTTCAGAACAAGGGCTGTTTGTATCTATGTGCTGGAAGTTAACTTACTTATCTGCTGTTTAGGCTAACCACAGCAACTGCCTTGATCCAAATAGTACTCATTCACACACACAGTGCTAGAGTTTTCCCTTCCCATTTTCACTTCACTTTCAAGATTGGCTTACCTAAACAAGAGATTTTTCCTGAGACTGAGGCCAGAAACTGAGAGAAGGTCACATCCATTACTGGTCTGTCTCTAACAGTAACAGGGAACATTTTGGGTTTCAAAGCCAATCCTGCTCTGGTTTCAGCCTCTGGAACAATTACCTGAAGAGCAAATAACATCAACACATCACCAGCTTTTAATACCAGTCCCAATACACTCACTGTACTGAGTTCAACTCGCCAGAAATGAGAAAATGGAAGTTTATTGCAAGTCTCGGACAAAGCAAAATCAGCCTCTCAAATATGCTTTTCAAAAATCTGTGTTTGGTATTAAGAATCCTCCAAAAAACTGCAGAAGGCCTGAACTGAAAGTCTTCCTCACAGCTCTGTTTCAAAAGCCTGAAAGAGTTTCCACTTTGGGAAATACCGCTGCTTCTACCTTAGGCTCTCTCATTATCTATAAGGACAGTTAGAGGCCTTGTAACTATGCACTTCCTCATCTTCTTCCAGTCTGCACTATCTCCCACAACGCAAAACGCATGGTGGTTGTGCTATAGGTTCTGCTGTGACCTATAATCTAGGGAACCATTTAGACACCTGATAAAGGTACATATTACATTTCTCATTCACACGATAATATATTAAGATAAGAAGTGATCCAGGGGACATCTCAGTGAAAAGAGACAAAAACCTTTGATCTCAATGGCCCAATTTTCTTTTTAATAAGTGTAAAGAAAAAGAAATATGGGAATTTCAGCTTATGAAGAAAAAAGGAAGTAACTGTCATTGTTTAAATACTGCAAGCAGGTGAAGAGGACCACAGAAACCTATTTTCAACTTCTCAAACTTTAGAAACAGACCCTTTAAAATCTTATAACAGCTCTTGACCATCCTACAGTGGAGTAACGGAAACTCATTCTTACCTGAACGTTGTATGTACCCGATTTGGCCTTAAAACAAAATGTTCCGTGAGGGTCAGTTTCTGTTGTAACCAGTGATGCTTTGTCCTTGTCTTGAGGCATCATGGTTACCTTGTACTTATTGATCTGTTTGATTGTGTCAGGGAAACGAGTTACTGAGATGCGGCCACACACACTGAATCTGTAAAATAAATGTCAGTCATTAGAATAAATCTATCAATTTGACAAAACACATACAAAATACTTGTCTTAAAACTTTCTCAAAAGCAAACCTCACTATATTGAGGAACTAACACATGAATTAGAATGAATTCTCCCTTAAAAAGTGTTCATATCAAAGTGACCACAAATTTTTGTGCAACCAATGGGATTTTTGCAATGGAGTCACTATGATGTTACTTATTATTTTTTAGATAATCTGCTTCATTCTTTAATTTGAGAACCTTTTTTCTAAACCAATTACTTTATGCTGTTTTTTTTTTCCCTCCTTTTTTTTGGCCAGGCAGACAATTGACTTAAGATTGCCAACTCTCAGGTTTTAACTAGTCTGGTATGTTTTGTGTCAAAGATCTCAAATATAATAGGTATTGCAATGGAACACAACCCTACTGAACTACATTCTGTGAAAACACAAGACAAGAAGGCAAATTAGAAGCTGTTAAGTTTTACTTTTCACCTTCAACAGTACAACAGATTCAGTGACTGAAAATCAACTGTAATTGATCATTCAACAGCACACACTTTTTTTTAAAAAAATAGCTAGTCAAGTCCATATGAGTTAGTTGCCACCTGTCTTAATGATTTCCTAGTTTTCATTTGCTGCTTTTACCACTACTGTTGAAGGTTGCCACTACTTCCTCCTAAGGAGAAGCTCCTGGGGACAGAACAACACCCCTTTTGTTTTGCTCAGTTCACACCATGCCTCCCACCACTGTGCAGCCTTACACTGCCAAAAACATCCTGTCACCATTATACAGGCTTATGCTCAGCAGTCAAAGAATCACAAGTTAAAAAAAAAAGACAATTCATGTAAGATAATTATGACCCTAACAGTGATAAGTAATAAAATGTACCAGTTTGGTACCACACTCTACTAGACAGTTATGTAACTTCACTCCTACACAGAAGGAGGGTCAAATCTGAAGCGCAGCATCAGTGGCAGAAAGCTTCTCTGTTCTTTTCTTGGGTCTGCCACATACTATTTTGTAATTGCTTAATATCCCCATGTTTTAGCATCGTCATTTGCAAGGGAACAGTTATTAAAAGGGCGCTCTAAGGTTTAACTGCTGTTGAGCAAAACACTGCAGGTAAAACATTGCTGTGCAGTGATGTTGCCCTATATTCCTTGAATTTCTCAAGCAATGTTCAGCTCCTGGCAACAGTACGCAAGTCTGGGCATGACACAGGAAAGGACCACCCATTTTCAAGACTTCGGCCATATATCAGTTTATACTTTCATCATGACACCAGTACTTACCCTGTTGCTATTATGTCTGCTAACTGAGGTGTATTTGGTGCAATTTTCACCGTAATAGTATCAAAGAAGAGGTGCTCTTTCCGGGCATGAATTGTGTATGTACCTGTTGTTATATTCTCAAGGCGGAAAGAGCCATCAGCTTTTGTTTTTACTGTAACAAATAAAAAGAAGAGTTAAAAAAAAAAAAAAAGCATGTCTTGACCATCTATCCTCCAGTGTTAAAAGAACCACTGAGGGCATGCACTGCTTCAGTCCGTTCTAATTCACACTGCATAGCAAAGAAATAGTATTATGCTTTCTTACTAGACCGACTTTTGTTTCTGTGTTTTATAGTACCATTTCCCATTTGGCATGTGTTTGACAAAAATTACAGCAAAACTTTCTAAATCAAAACAGTACCTGACGCTCTCTTCTAAAGTCAGAAAATGGAAACTTAATCAACTGAATGAAAGTCATTTTACTATTTCAAATAAATCACAACAGAAGTGGTGTATTATCCTGAAGGTTTAATTCCAACTCATACACTAGTCCTGTACCTGAGCTTAATTAAAGACTTCCCTTAACTAAAGGCTTCCCTATAGCAACAAAGACCAAGACCAATGCATACCTTTAATCTGATTGTTTAGAGTCACAGTGGCATCAGCAACTCCTTCTCCTTCAGGACCATTCAACACCCTGCCTGTGACAGAGAAACCCATCACATGGAAAACAGGCTGAAATGGGAAAAAAAGTTAACTTTAATCTTTAACCCGTAAAAACATTCAGACATTTGTAGCAATGAACACAGGGGTTTTTTCTTTCCCCTCACACAAAGGAAATTTATTTCCTCCTTTAGAAAAAAATCCCCTGAGATAATCACAATGAAATTCTGGATCAAGCTCAAGGAATGGAGTCTCAACAAGTACAGGAACAGATTTGTAATTTATTTGCATCACTATGGTTCAGAATGCCCAAATCACACATCGTAATGCCATTATACAAGACACTCTGCAAAACACACAAATTCACAGGCCCTTCTCCAGAGATCTGGCAGTCTGAATGAGTAAAGCAATCGGAAAGGTCACTGACTGCTTGCAACATGGACATGAAAAGTGAACTTAGTAAACAGCTTTTTCCTATTTTGTTTCTACCTAGTAAAACAGACTGAAGTGCAGAAATACAGCACAATGCCAGATACTGTGGTCTGCATGCTGTGCAAGTCAGTATGGTAACAAATGCCTTCAACACTTCTTATAAAAACATTTTTGCACAGCACACCTGCTTTATACTAAAATCAGTTAAGGTTTTGAAGGAAGGAATAGCACAAACAGCTTTACTTCTCTGAATACCTTACCTCAATTTGTAAACTGTCATGTTCTACAAAGAAGTCCAATCTAGATGGCGCAACATCAAAGGTAATTCTCTCCCCCCTGTAGAATGGTATCTGAAAGAAGACACATTGCTTTGACTCCTAAGAAGCTACGATGTCAGAAATACTTTCTATTACCTCCATGTTCTTACTACCATCAGACATCTCTATGAAGTGGAAAGTTTCCAAGGGGCTGCAAACTTGCTGGAAAAATAACTCAGAGGGATGGAGACACAAACAAAGGTGATCTTTCAGAAATGTTTGATGAACCATTTGAGATTACAGAAAGGTACAGAAAGGTAACCCTGTACTCAGAATACAGCAAAGGTACTTGGATGTGTGAGAGTTTACAGATAACAGAATGTAAGAGAACATATGATCACTAGAGGGATTAAAGGAATAAGAAAAATTTGGATTCCACTTCTAGACCATGAATATTGAGAATGCAAGACCACCATTCTAGGAAGGGCACAGTCAGCCATGCTTCCACACTTCTTGGATGTAACCGGCTTTGGTCCAGAAGCCATACCTCTATTTCAGTATAGTATCCATGTAATTCTAGATCGTAAGTGGCTCATGACCCTCCACAGCACTTCCTGTGGATATACACCTTAGTGTCCATTCTTTTCTCCTTTCCACAGCTCTCCCACTCCAGTTGATTCAGGTCTCCCATTTCAATATTATAATTCTCCTTGAAATATTTAAAATCTCTGCCTATTCTTGCAGTTTCATAATCTTTCCAGAGAACAGATGAAGAACAAGAAAATAGGGATGTATGCAAGTCATCCGCTTTTCTACCCTTTCATTTTCTGTTACTCCAGGAAAACAAGCTGCTTGGCTCAGGAATTTTGTATTCCAGAATACCGGCAAAGAAAGTAAACCAGGCAACCTAAGCTTTATTCTAAAAGTCACAGAACTCAAACATGTCAAGCAGGATATCTGGAATGCTGTCCCACCACCAAAACCAGCAAAATTACTGCTGATAGCAGCAGCCAACTGAACTTTCAGTCTAGTATCAGCCTAGGTGTGGTTCTGTGACTGGCCAATGTATTCAGGTAATTCAGAGGGCGATTTACAAATAAGTCCTGCCTCAGAAACCACACAATAGAGCTCTTCCAAACCAACTTACTTCAGTGTCAAACATTTTAGGCTGGATTGTCCTTCTTATTTCATCCATTTCAAAATGCTTCAACTACTTCTGCTTTAACAGCTACAAAATTATATATTACTTGGAAAACAAAAGTTAATGACCCAATGGCAAACAAGCAATGAACTTGCTAGCTACTTACCACAGTGTATTTCCCACTAGGCAGTGAAAGAAAGGTGAAAGATCCATCTTCTTTTGATACAACATTGCACAAATAGGATAAAGACTCATCTCTTGACTGGAATCCATCCACTGGAGAAATATTACAGCCCATGACATCCTGTGTAAATACATGCGTTACTACTTTTTTTTTTTTTTTTTTTTTTTTGCTTCTGAGAGAACAGAGAGAAATTAATTTGGTTTTTTTTTTTTCAAAATGCTATCCTGAGAATGAAGGATGGGAAGTACAAATTATTTTGGAAGCCTAAAAGCTTGGTAACATAGCTTACATTTCATGTATAGGTATGGGGGGAAAAAAAAGAAAAAAAAAAATCAACATTAGGGTAACAAGGGCATAAAACTGGGAAATTTAGCATTCCTCAGCACCCCAGAGCAGCATGGCACGTCTCAACATCAACTGACTTCAGTTCTGAGGACAAGGTTAACATTACAGAACAGAGGTCTACTCTACATATCAAATCGTAGTACACGACCAAACATTCCACACTCATCTCATAATACATTTTTAAGGTAGCAATAGCAGCTGTTGAACTTTGAGAACTTTGTCTTCACATTGAAAGGGCAGAGAGCAATTAAAAACTCATGCTGAAGACAAATTACATCCATTCTACAATGAAATTCAGGGTTTGTCTGGCAACATTTTTTACCATGCGCCAGAAGGTGGTCTTTCACCCTGGCAGAGTGTCATCCTGATAAAGGAACACACCATCTAACAAAACTTAGCATGAAAAAAGGTGTAACTGGGAAAACATTGTCTAAAAATTGTAGCCTATAACTCTGCTGACCCACAAGGAACGTACAGATCAGTAACATGCACTGAACAATATTATATTTGCACCTGTCCACTTCAGCTGTGTGCCCCTGAAAAGCCTGGGTGCTGAGGAGCCTGGTTGTTTGAAAAAAAATGACAAAAAGAGTTGAAATTAAAAGAATCTTCTAATTTCTTGTGTCTGAAACATATGTATAAAGATGACTGTATGTAGACCTTTGGCCTCAGTTTTACCAATATTTAACACACAGTTATTGTTACACATCTGAGCAATTCTATGGAGGTCATGTGAAAACTAAGCACGTATACAAACGCTGTAAAACAAGGGACTTGTTACAAAAGAATAGTTAAAGGGGTTGTACAGTTTACATATTCTATAAACCAAGCTCACCACATACAAAGGGGATCTTTTGGTTCATTTACAATATCAGTATTTTAGACTGTATCAGAATGAAAGGCAAAGATGAGATATAGGGTATTGTGAGTCCAGAAGCTATTTAGCTCTTTCTTATTTATGTCCATACACCTACTGAAAAGGTTCTGATATGCCATTACCTCTTTGGTGACCGAGGAAGAGAAAAGAAGAAACATAACTCCTTTCATGGGTTCTCCATCACTCCTTACTGACCCAGAAACATTGTAGCCAGCAACGATCAGAGGGCTAGCAGCATAAGCATTAGAGCTGGTCACCCGTACCATTGTATTCGACTGAAATACAGAAACACACACATTTTCATCAAAAGAAGATTTACAGCACCTAAATAACAATCAGAGACTACTATATTCCACAAAAGAAATACAAGCCAGAGCAGCAGTATTCAAAGAGGGACCATGGGCTATTCAAAAGAGAAAAAGAGACTAAATCTAAGATATTTCTGTAAAACAGTATTTTTACTGTAGGAATTGGTCAGGATTGTCAGAGCTCCTCAGAAAGGAAGCAATCCAAAAGGGAAGGATTAGAGCACTGCTACTAATCTCCAAGCTCCTGCAAAATGTAAGAGATTAGAAGACCTAAGTCAAGAGCTCACTTGCCAGTCCTTCCCTAGCTGGCTTCACACTCTCCAAGCTAGGACTGCCTAATTTCTTGCCTTCCTAAATGAAATTTAGAAAAACCTCATTAAACTTGTCCACTTGCCCAAGCCCTCGCTCATGATAGCCGACCAAGACAAGGTCTAGCCGATTCACCTTCGCTAAACATGTAAACAAGAACTCTCATAGGCTCTAACCTCTTTCAACGTCCAGGTAGGATGAGATGCAAAGATTTCATATTCACCAGGAAGCACTTTAAAGAAAGCAAACCTGTATGACAAGAAAAGGGTTATGTTTCTTCAGAAATAGTCAGAAACATTTTTTTACATAAAAACAATTCATACTGTCTGCACATGTTTGAAAAAATACTTCAGAACTACTATAATCCCAACCGACTGGAGTAGCAGAACTGAAAAACTATTGTTCATCTGCTCATTTACACAAAGTGTGCGCACACATGCATACTCCCACACTCACTTTCCTCCAGGCTGGGTAATAGTTGCTTGTATGTTTATGTCACTGCCAGCATTTCTCAGTACAACCTGGACTCCAGCAGGACCTAATGCCTGACCTTTGCTGAGAACCTGTTGAAACAAAGAGAAACCAGAGTATAAATGGATAAAAGTAGCTTGCAGAGACAAAGAAGAATATTTCTATGAAGGCAGAATTAAAGTGAGATGGAACAAATAAAAATAAAGGAGTCTAACCTTTCCGTTCACAGCAAACCCAGTAAACACAAAGTTAATATCACCTCCCTTTGTGCAAATGTCATTAATGCCATCCACATGGATGTCTACACTGGTTGGTTCTGGCGGTGAAAAACAATGCAACAGCATGGTAGTTAGTGACAGAGGAATCATGGTGCAATTCTACTTAAGCTTTACAAAACTTTCACAGAAATGCCCTAACTCAAGCACCCAAGTTATGCTTTGGAAGCCTTGTTTCAGCAAAGTTCACCACCACAAATCCAAATGTTGAAAAACCTCTTTCTGCCTCCCATTACAGCAACCTCTGTCAAAATCCCACATTCCCTTAAAGCAGTTCAGGGGTTACCCTCTCACACTGTCTACCTTACAGCTTTATTTTCCTCCCATTCAGTAAATATATTTTAGTTACTAAAACCATACAGTAGGGCTTATCTCTCTTTTGAAAAAAAGATTTTATTTTCCCTGCCAACTGCAACCTAGGCATAGTTGAAGTCCCACACTGCACATACACTGTCCTATTATAAGAAAAGATATAACCACTTACCAAAACTCCACCCTAGGGGAGGCTCAATTTTAAGAATGAAATCCCCCTAAAAATAAAAAAGCAATAACCATCTTCACTGATCTAAAAGCAATTTAGCTAAAAGATTAAAAAAAAACAAAAAAACAAAAACAAACACAGAATGCAAGCATCATGCTGCAGAGAATAACACAAGAGTCAAGTCTCCTATTTTCCTCTCCTCCTACCTAGGATACTCTGTTCAAAGCAGCAATGTCTGTCCCAACAGATGTGCTCTAAATCAGCCTTTAATGTTTTCATAGGAGATCGTACTCAACTATTCTGCCCGAACACGAGATAACAAAATTTCAGTCCTTTTAAAAGCTCTGCACCAAAAGGGTATCAGTCTACAAAGAGGTCCTCTTTAAATCAGTGGGCACCACACACATTCTGAACTTCACCCATGAGGAGACTCCAAGCCCTAAGAATGAAACCCCTCGCATCAGAAAGTGTCTTGCATTCTCAGATTTAGAAGGGAAGGACTTATTTCTTTTCCATAAATTAACCAGCTCTTTAAAAGAGCAAAACACTTTGATTATCTGAGGCCAGTTCCTATTTAATTTAAATGCAAGCATTTTTTCTAATCTAAATGCCCATAATAATTCTGAGACATTCTGAGCTTCCTATTTCATTACTTTCATATTAAAGGCATTTTTAATAGCTGCAATTCATTGTTCAATTATTTTCATTTTGGTCACAACAAAACACATCTTTATACAGCAGATTTATTTTCATTTCTATAGGCAGAAAACTGAAAGCTTTATATGTACCCAGTCTGTGAGAACCTGTACTTTTTGGGTTGGTATTTGCACAGCTGCTAACACAACACAGCTGCTGCCAGTAAATAAGGCTCCCAATGCTGCAGCTGTACTGATAAACAGCACAAAGCTGCAGCTGAAATTACCTGTCTTTTCTCATGATAATAGTTAGCAGAAAGATATAAAATATCAGTATTACAAAAAGAAACTGCTGTAAGTTTGTTCCAAACCAAACGATGCAGCGACTCAAACGTTTCAGAGGCGCGCGCAGTTCAGCCAGTACCCGCCGCGCCCGCGGCTCTGCCCGGCCAGCGGCTCGCGCCTCCCTCGCGCAGGCGGCACAGCGCCGGCATTTTCTTACCTTATCGTAGAGGGGAATCATGAAATACCCGTTGTTCGGAGCGCAGTCGGTTTGGTATTTCAGAGTACCATGCTTGGTATATAACTTAATCTATAAGAGACAAAAAAAGGAAAGAAAGCTGCAGGTTTTTAAGAGGTGCGAGCGCGGCAGGAAGGCGGCACGCTCTCGGCAGCTGCTTTCACACGCGCGTCTCCGCGGGTGCCCGGGGGCAGCGGAGGCAACACGGAAGAGGCGGCGGCGGAAGAACGCAACCTGCCCGCCCGACACCGGCGAAAAGCGAAGCCTCGGCAGCAGGCGCAGAGGGCCCGGGGCAGAGCCCGCCGCAAGCCTCCGCCGCGGCGCTCGCCGGCCCGAGCAGCAGCCAGAGCAGAAGCACGCGAGTCGCTCCACGGAGCCGAAAATCCCGCAGCGGGGCCGGGGCCGCGCCGCCGAGATGCTCCCCGGCGGGACGCGGCGGCTTCGCCTCCGCCCTCCGCGGGGCGCCGCGCACCTCGATGAGGGAGTAGTTGATCTCCACGTCGGACTTGACGAAGCCGCCGCAGCCCACGACGATGTCCTCGGAGCCGCGCGCCCGGGCGCAGCACAGCGCGCAGCCCAGCGCCAGCGCCGCCGCGGCCCAGACCCCCATGCCGCGGCCGCGCAGCTCCGCGCTGACTCAGCGCCGCCCGCCCCGGA